>NW_020664409.1:101197471-101353173 GCF_002925995.2 Terrapene triunguis | reverse complement strand
CCATCAGTATGCTCAATGCCAGCAAATGCTTTTTGCCAAGCAAACATTAATTCTGAAATACTAGAGAAACAAAGTTTAGTACCCCCCCCCCAATCCCAATGTTCATTATGCTCTGTAGTTTACAGAGTTCTGTAACTAAACCTTGAGACCAAGAAAGCATACATAATTTCTGTATGGTTTATGATTTTTCATCTGCCACTAGAAAAATCTCAGTATACTATTGTGTATTACCATGTGGAGACTATAATTGGCAGATATTGAAAGTACGGGCACAGGGAAGCTTCTCAATTCCCTCTTGATACTCAATTTCAACATGGCAAGACATTTGTGAATACTATTGTGCTCTCGTATGTACTGAAAAATTACACTTATTTCAGCCCTTTTGAGCTTTATTTGGTGATTTTTCCAATATTGATTGACTGATGCTGCTCAGTAAGTCTCAAGAAGTGATCCTGAAAGTTTTAGGTAAATTGGCTTTATTCATCAAAATATGTTTGCCTTTCCACACAGTGGAGCATATTCATAAGACAACACAATCTTTGATGTTGATTTGGCAAAACTTAAAATTACAAATGTTTTACAATAATTAAACTGGTTAAGTTATTGTATAGTTCATTTTTGCAACCCAAATCCCAATTTTGATTATTGCACCATTGGGAAAAAAAATAAAAAAATATCAGTGTTACTGAATGGGTAAGAATTAAACTTCTATTACTTTCAAATAAGCAAAAATAATGACCTGTTTAGATTTTATGATTCCTGAACAATTGTAAGAAAGGGAAGTTAACTCAGCTTCTCAACATAAGTAGTACAAACCACCAAAATTAGAAGTTCAGGTAGACAAAAGAAAACCTTCCATTTTACCAAGATCATAGCCTGCTATAATTGAGAAAAATAGGTTAAAGAGCTATTAACTTCTGAAGTCACTGTAATAGGATTTTTTTATATTACTTTAAGACAAGCAGATACCCTACATATTACGTTTGTTTTAGTCAGCAGCAGCTTCAAAAAACTAGATTATACAACTGTCTGTGAGGCCGGCCCTCAACTCAGATAATTTTAAATAGTTAAGGTTACATAAACCAGATTTTAAATTGGAGCAGTAAATTGGTAGTTATTATGCTTTTATTTTAGGAGCTTACATTTCAAAAGATAAATGGATAGAACATCTCTAAGTCTTTGTGACTTTAAGAGCACAGAAATTAGATCTGAAGCCAAACAACAAAATCTACATAAATATAAGATACAATACTAACCAACGTCCTACTGAGAACACCATCCACGTTTTAGTGGTATGAGCTAAAAGAGCATCGGGTATATATAGATACTAAAACTACTGTACCAGGAAACATGATTAGAAATAGACGTGACCCTGGTAATCAATAAAAACATACCAAGGGGCAAGCCCTAGGTATTAATTCTAGTTAATTTACTTTGTCATCAAACTTCAGACCCACAGTTAAGTACATTAGTTAAAAATCCTTATAACTTCATGAAAAAAGGATCAGTTATATACACATACAGACTTATAAAATCTGGAAGATACTCTATTCTCAATCTTTGCTCATAAGTCTAACTGAAAAGTGAACAACTGTCATGATGTTTGAGGACAGTATATAGTTGTAAGTTTTATCAACTTCTATCGGTCATTAAAATAAAATTTAAGCACATATTTAACAACTATACTTATTCACAGTATCAGAAAACTTGATTTACACTAAGATTTTCCTTCTCAAATGATTTTACCTTAAGTTAACAGGAAACTTTTTACAAAGAAAAAAATTCCTTCAAATAAGGTGTTTTTTTGGGGGGGGGGCAAACTTTCCATTATTTTAGAGTATCAAGCTGAAAATGTCATGGCATTTGCATTTTGCAATTGAGATTATGTGCATTAGTCAACTATAATACAGACCATTTTAGAACACTTTGTTAGTCCTTAAATTTGAAAGGGGAAATTATTTCCTAGCACACTGCAAAACAAGCTATGCCAATCTTTAACAACATTTGTAACTTGGATATATATCAATGAATATAATGAAGCAAATACCAGTATAGCCTTCCAATAATTTCAGCAATGGAGGTCAAGGTGCATACTCTATTTTCATTTTTAAAAGTTAACTAGTGAATTGATTTAGTAATAAATCTGGACTACCACGATTTGTGAAATTTGTACCATATTACCTCAGCATATTTTATAAATGTTTTAAAGTCATCTACCCATCATAAAGCAGTTCACCATTCAGACATTTCCCCAGAATTATAGCTGAACACACACTGCATAATTTACACTATACTTTCTTCTTTAATATTTAGGCAACAGATTTCTGAAAATACTAGTGACCATTTTAAACAGATTATTTTTCAATTTACTGTTGCTAATTGACTTTATTTGATGCTTAGAAATCACTTTCTTCAATCACCACAGATTGCCTAAAGCAGAATTTTATGCAATTATAATTTTGCATAAAATTGACTTTAAGAACCATTTTCAATTTCTGAAGTTACTTGCAAAGGTACACATGACTTCCTGTGGGAAAACTTAGTTTGAAGAAAGAATAAATATGAACATAATATTTAGTTTTGCTGGCATACTGGACAGCTCCTAGAGATTAACAAACATTCTCAACAGGAGAACAATTTTTTGTGTGGAATAGCTAAGGCTATTTTAAGATAAATGATGCACATGCAGCTGAATTTATTCTTACTATATATGAATACATAACCTGACTATGGACTGTTTGTAGCCTAAACTGACAGTCATGTATGCCCAATAATCCCAAAGCAACACTTCACATAGCAGTGGCAACATGAAAAATCTGGAATCAAGACTACGTCTTATGCATACAAACTTAAACAATTCTTCTCATTCTGCTAGTTAAATGGATGTCATTTTGCTGAATAAATGAAGATTACACTTTGTTTTATTATTCTTTGACTTTGTAACTCCAGTCCTCCTTAACTCCACTGATCACACTGTATAATTCAAATTCTCACACAGCAGCCTGCACAATAGGTAACAATGGAAAACATAGTTCATTAGACACAAGAGCAAGCCCAATCAGGAATGTAAACAGAAAAAAAAAAAAAACCCACCACAAAGGAACAATTATAAATGGATCAAGAATAGAAACTGCAGTAATTAATTTAAATGAACATCTTCATCTGTTCATCATTAATCCAACAGAAGTAAAACAGAAAAATGTGGTGATTAATTTTAGTTCAAATAAAAGCTAAGTGGGTGTGTTTGACAATTCTATACTATCTGCTCACTAAAAGGGTTATATTTTCCTTCTAAAAAGCCTATTCTTTAAATAATTTGGGTATTTAAGGGAACTTCACTGCATCAGTCTCTGCCAAGATGCAAAGCGAGAAATTGCAATATGCATTGTTCTCTGGGGCCAATTTTTTTTTTTTTTTTTTGTTACTTTACACAAAGTCGTCAGGCTTCCTTCTTCTCCAAGCAGAAATGTACATCACTATTAAGATCAATGGAAAGCGACAACATCAAACCCACAAGTGTCAACAGACCGGGACAACGCTTCACGTCCCAAGCACACCACAGAGAGACGACCCGGCTTCCTCCCCACCCCTAGTACCAGACACATCCTATTGAGAGGAATCACAAAAGGCTCCAGAGCTGAAGTCACCCCCCGCCCGTCTGGACGGAGATTTTACATCCCTGGCAGGTGCGTCTCCTCCCACCGCGTCCCCCGGGGAGCGATGTGCCAAGGCACCAGCCACCCTCTCTCCGGTGCACGCCACGCCCGCTGGGGATCGTGTCTCGCCGGGCGACAGCGACCCAGCAGCCAAACCCCAGCGAGCGAGAGAGCGGCGCTTGGCCCCCGGAGTAACTTTCACCTGGCAGCGGCGGAGCAGTAGCCGGTGCCCCTGGCAGGCAGCCCGTGCGGGGACGGAAGGAGCCGGAGATACCAGGCTCCGCACCTGGCTGCCAGCCGCCGAGAGGAGCCAGCGGGAGCAGGAACAGGCAGCCCCGCCGGAACTCAGCCCGCGCCTCGCGGACCCAGCGAGCCCCGGCCCCCAACTAAGGGCCGCCCCTGCCCACGCCTCGGGGGTCCCCCCCCTCCAGCACCCGAGCCCCGGGGTCGCCCACCTTGGTTCACCAGCCGCAGCGCATGGGTGAAGGACGGGTCCAGCGAGTCCTTCTCCGCCATCAGCTCGGGCAGGTACTTCTCGTCCATCTCCGCTTCCCGCGCGCCGGGGGGACCTGCACACACGGCAGGGGGCGGCGGCGGCGGCACCGGCGCCAGGCGGAGTCCGAGACGTAGTAAATCCTCTTAGGCAGCGGCGCGGCGACGCTTCCCTCCGGCCTCGTCCTGCCCGGGGCTCCGGGAGCGCATCCAACGGGTACCACAGACCCACACGCCCGCCCTACAAGAGGGGGACCCCTCCTCCCCCACCCGCCGAACCGCAGAAGCCCGCCCCTGCTGCGGAGGAAGGGGGCAGCCACGGGACGAGGAACCCGCGCGCACAACCGTTATCCAAAGCGGCCTCCGCCGAGCCCGCAACACCTGCAGCGGCTCCGCGCCGACTCAGCTGCTGAGGCTGGGAGCAGCAGGTTTAAATAGGGTCCACTAGGCCACGCCCATCGCCAAGCAAAGGCCACGCCCCCGTGCGGTTTAGCCGCGCCCCCGCGATCCTCCCAGCGGGCGGTGCCGTTCAGCCTCCTCAACGATGGTACTGCCCTTCTCTTAAGATGCCTCCCATTGGGTAGGCTCGCCTGTCAGTCAGCTACTTTCTGCGGTTTCTGATTGGCTGATTCTCTTCAGCGCCGTCTTGTTTGGGTTGGATCTCTAGGCGGCCCGGGAGTGGGAGCGCGTGCGGGCGGGAGTAACCGTTAGAGGCTCTTCTCCTGCCCCCGAGAGCACCTGAGGCGGTGCTGGTGGCAACAGCATCTCAGCCTGTCTTCCTTACCCAGCGCTCCAGGCAGGGGCTGGGTGAGTGTGAGGGGACAAAGTAAACGAGGGAGGGTTTAAGTGCCTCATCGAAACACACAGGAAAATCTTTCTTCACCCTTCAGATCCCCTCCTCCCCCAGTCACCTCCATATGCACACCCCCCACTCTAGGAGGGTGGGCCCCAGCTAACCCTCCCTCCCAGATGTAGAAGTCCCAGCCCGACATGGAAATGGCATCACTTCTGCCTCCCAATGTCACCACCTGACATTTCCCAAAATCTCATTATTAACAAACAAACAAACAAAAATGGGGATCTGTAGCTATCCCCACTCACTCATCCCTCCCCACTTGTGGACAGTCTTGTTATCAACCATCCTGATTGTATCAGGAGTCTCATAATATTTGAGATTTCATTTAAACTCCCAGCTGCAGAAGACAAGTAATTGTGGGAATCACAGCTTTCCATTAGAAAATGCTTCTAGCTTTCGTGGTTGCAAAGAAAAGATTCAACATATGACCTGAGTGCACCCTAAAAGCTCAGAAACAAGAATGCCAATTAAAAAAGCAATTTTTTTAAAAAAATCTCATGATTTTTTGGGTACTTATGATTTTTTTATACACTTGTGGTTGGCTATAGTGAAATGCCCCACTAAAATTCTGCTCTCTTGCTGTACTTAATACTGAGCACTCACATGTCTCTCCAGACTGAGATTTAAAGCTCTTTACAAAGGTTTGCTAAATAATTCTCACAACAGACCTATGATGTAGGGAGATAGCTTAGTATCATTGTACAGATGGGGAAACATAGAATAAATAAGTTGTTCAAGATCACCTAGCAAGCCTGTCACACTTTCCACGTTTTTTCTGTTGGTAAAGATATTAGAACGGGTCGGCAACCTTTCAGAAGTGGTGTGCCGAGTCTTCATTTATTCACTCTAATTTAAGGTTTTGCGTGCCAGTAATACATTTTAACATTTTTAGAAGGTCTCTTTCTATAAGTCTATAATATATAACTAAATTATTGTTGTATGTAAAGTAAATAAGGTTTTTAAAATGTTTAAGAAACATCATTTAAAATTAAATTAAAATGCAGAGCCCCCCCGGACCAGTGTCCAGGATCCGGGCAATGAGAGTGCCACTGAAAATCAGCTCGGGTGCCGCCTTCGGCACGTGTGCCATATGTTGCCCACCCTTGTCTTAGAAGATTGTTTACCTTGATCTGTGTAACTTTGTGACATTGCCAAGTATCAGAGGGGTAACCGTGTTAGTCTGGATCTGTAAAAAGCGACAGAGTCCTGTGGCACCTTATAGACTAACAGACGTATTGCAGCATAAGCTTTCGTGGGTGAATACCCACTTCGTCATGCGTCTAACGAAGTGGGTATTCACCCATGAAAGCTTATGCTCCAATACTTCTGTTAGTCTATAAGGTGCCACAGGACTTTTTGTGACATTGTGTGGCTTCCTGCTTGGCCTTCAGGAATTTCACCAATGAATCCTTGTTGATAACCCAAGAGGAGAGAGAAAAAGATCTGCTCCCCAGTGGGCATGAGAAACACAGACAACCCATTTTGCTAAAGCACTTGACAAGAAACTGCCATAATGCTAGAGGACTATTTTAATTTCAAAGTTAATGTTTATTGAAACAAAATCAATATAGAGGCTAACAAGTGATCAACAACAGTTAAAAGATCCATGGAAAAATACAAAATATATGGTGATAATCAGATAACTTTATATTTATATAGTACATTTCATTCAAAAGTGCAAGACTTCAGAGAAAATGAGTCAGATTAAAAAAAACAAAAACATCATTAATTTTCTTCTTCCTTCTGATTTGAGTCTTAGCCCTGGTCTACACTACGAGTTTAGGTCGTTTTTAGAAGCGTTAGATTGATTTAACCCTGCATCCGTCCACACGACGAAGCCATTTTTGTCGACTTAAAGGGCTCTTAAAATCGATTTCTGTACTCCTCCCCGACGAGGGGATTAGCGCTGAAATTGACCCTGCTGGGTCGAATTTGGGGTAGTGTGGATGCAATTCGACGGTATTGGCCTCCGGGAGCTATCCCAGAGTGCTCCATTGTGACCGCTCTGGACAGCGCTCTCAACTCAGATGCACTGGCCTGGTAGACAGGAAAAGCCCCATGAACTTTTGAATTTCATTTCCTGTTTGCCAGTGTAGCGAGCTGATCAGCACAGGTGACCATGCAGAGCTCATCAGCCCAGGTGACCATGGAGTCCCAGAATCGCAAAAGAGCTCCAGCATGGACCGAACGGGAGGTACTGCATCTGATCACTGTATGGGGAGACGAATCCGTGCTATCCGAACTCAGTTCCAAAGACGAAATGCCGGAATATTTGAAAAAATCTCCAAGGGCATGAAGGACAGAGGTTATAACAGGGACCCGCAGCAGTGCCGCGTGAAGCCTACTAAAGAACCAGAGATACAAACGACCACTCTGGGTCAGAACTCAGATATGCCGCTTCTATGATGAGCTGCATATCATTCTAGGGGGTGCCCCTACAACTACCCCACCCCTGTGCTTCCCTCCTCCCCCACCCCTCCAGGGCTACCTTGGCAGTTATCCCTCCATTTGTGTGACCAGTTAATAAAGAATGCATTAATTTGAAACAAGAATGACTTTATTGCCTCTGCAAGCGGAGATCAAAGGGGGGAGGGGATGGCAGTTCGCTTACAGGGAAGTAGAGTGAACGAAGGGGGTGGGTTTTCATCAAGGAGAAACAAACAGAACTTTCACACCGTAGCCTGGCCAGTTATGAAACTGGTTTTCAAAGCTTCTCTGATGCACAGCACACCCTGCTGTGCTCTTCTAACCACCCTGGTGTCTGGCTGCGCGTAATCAGCGGCCAGGCGATTTGCCTCAACCTCCCACCCCGCCATAAATGTCTCCCCCTTACTCTAACAGATATTGTGGAGCACACAGCAAGGAGTAATAACGATGGGAATATTGGTTTCGCTGAGGTCTAACCGTGTCAGTAAACTGCGCCAGTGCGCTTTTAAACATCCAAAGCACATTCTACCACCATTCTGCACTTGCTCAGCCTATAGATGAACTGCTCCTTACTACTGTCCAGGCTTCATGAGCCATGGGTGCAAGGGGTAGGCTGAGGTAGGTACAACCGCGCAGTGCTGCCGACTGGGAGAGCAGCTTGAGGCAGAAGCCTCCAGCTGGCATGATAGTTCAGGCAGGACTGAATCTCCATTAGACGAAACTTAAAGAAGAGAATAGTATCAGGGGGTAGCCATGTTAGTCTGTATCTACAAAAATAACAAGGAGTCTGGTGGCACCTTAAAGACTAACAGATGTATTTGGGCATAAGCTTTCGTGAGTAAAAACCTCACTTCTTCGGATGCATAGAGTGAAAGTTACAGAGGCAGGCATTATATACTGACACATGGAGAGCAGGGAGTTACTTTGCAAGTGGAGAACCAGTGTTGACAGGGCCAATTCAATCAGGGTGGATGTAGTCCACTCCCAATAATAGATGAGGAGGTGTCAATTCCAGGAGAGGAAAAGCTGCTTCTGTAATGAGCCAGCCACTCCCAGTCCCTATTCAAGCCCAGATTAATGGTGTTGAATTTGCAAATGAATTTTAGTTCTGCTGTTTCTCTTTGAAGTCTGTTTCTGAAGTTTTTTTGTTCAATGATAGTGCCTTTTAAATCTGTAATAGAATGACCAGGGAGATTGAAGTGTTCACTTACTGGCTTATATATGTTACCATTCCTGATGTCCGATTTGTGTCCATTTATTCTTTTGCGGAGGGACTGTCCGGTTTGGCCAATGTACATGGCAGAGGGGCATTGCTGGCACATGATGGCATATATAACATTAGTGGATGTGCAGGTGAATGAGCCCTTGATGGTGTGGCTGATGTGGTTGGGTCCTCTGATGGTGTCGCCAGAGTAGATATGGGGACAGAGT
The DNA here is from genome assembly GCF_002925995.2 of Terrapene triunguis. NCBI lineage: Eukaryota > Metazoa > Chordata > Testudines > Emydidae > Terrapene > Terrapene triunguis. The sequence continues at coordinate 101,344,311 of NW_020664409.1, read as the reverse complement.
AGGCAATCAGCATCCTGTACAGCAGACAGGAGAAGATCAAGAATGAGCTCTCAGAACTGGAGACTCTCATACAATACCAACCTTCCACACAAACTTCCACGTGGCTGGACTTTACAAAAATGAGACAAGCCATTTACAATGCACACTTCACTTCTCTACAGAGGAAAAAGGACAGTAAGCTATCTATTTTTACTCACAAAAGCTTATGCCCAAATACATCTGTTAGTCTTTAAGGTGCCACCAGATTCCTTGTTGTTAAAGAAGAGAATGACCTGAAGTCATTCCCATTTTTGTCCAGGCGCCCCCAATCAACCTAACCGAGGTCAGCCAGGAGCACCCACGGGATGATGACGGCTAGCAGTCGTATTGTACCATCTGCCGTCTGCAAGGCAAGGCAAGGGGATGCTGCTGTGTAGCACTGCAGTACCACGTCTGCCAGCAGCACCCATGAGACATACGGTGACAGTGAGCTGAGCGGGCTCCATGCTTGCTGTGGTACGTCATCTGCACGGGTAACCCAGGAAAAAAGGCGAGAAACAATTTTTTGCCATTGCTTTCACGGAAGAAGGGAGGGGGGGCCTGTCAACATGTACCCAGAACCACCCGCGACAATGTTTTTGCCCCATCAGACATTGGGAGCTCAACCCAGAATTCCAATGGGCGGCGGAGACAGCAGGAACTTTGGGATAGCTACCACAGTGCAACGTTCCGAAAGTCGACGCTAGCCTCAGTACTGTGGACGCACACCGCCAACTTAATGCGCTTAGTGGGGACACACACAATCGACTATATCAAATCGATTTCTAAAAAAATCGACTTCTCTTAAATCGACCTAATTTCATAGTGTAGACATTAACCTTAGTGGTTAAGCAACGCCCCTCCATTTTGTGCATGATTATTTCAGTTTCAAAATTTAATCCCAAAATCATATGAACAGATGAGCCTCCTGCTCAGATGGGGATTCTACTTACCCTCTAACTCTTGTTGTCAGGGGGAAAGACAGCCGTTCTATATATCTTCTTGTATTATCCCACTTCTCTTCTAGTCTTCTGCCCCACTAATATTCTCCCTCCACATTCTACCAGTCTTTAGTCCTCCAAGTTTACCCCACATTCTCACACCCTCCCTATGTCCCTATTCTGTACATCATCTTAGTCTCTTACCTGCCCCCAGCTAATAACTTGTCCCCCTCACAATTTTCCTAACCACATTGCCATATTCTAGTCTATCTTCCTTGAAGGCTGTTTGACTTCACTCTCACCGAAAACAATGGGAGATGGTATCCTTCTTTACTATGAATAGCCTTGCTGCCACTGGCAATCACTGTGGGAACAGTGATGATCTAGCCTGACACCAGCCTGTGGCTTCAGTCCTGTTGGAAGAGATGGAAAATGATGCCCATTTTGAATCTGAGCAATGATTTGTGAGAACAGTGCAGATGATCATAAGAAGCCAAAAAACACCACAGGAAAAATAGAGAGACTTGCAAGAAAAATTGGAAAAGATGGCAATTCTGAGGTTTGCAACCATGAAGCCATCTGGTGGTGTTGGAAGAGCCCCAGGGGAACCACTGAAGAGCAGGTACTGCAACCAGTTCTACCACTCCTTTCTTTTGGGATGTGAGTTTCCTAATTTTATTAGTTCCAAGTGCAATGTATGGCAGAGGATAAACCTCCCACAAAAGAGGTGAAGAGCTTTCTACAGAATTTAGATGCTCCAGTTTCTGCTCTGCATGAAACATATAAGCAGAGCAATGAGTGCAAAGCTGATTTCATAAGTGCTTCTATTCTGCTTGATGCTCATCAACCAGAGCATGGTGTTCCTGACAGTTTGTGCTGCCTTTGTGTTCAATGACAGAAAAGAGTGAAGAACAGAACCAATGAACAGGGTTGCACTCTTGTATTTGTGAAGTTCACTCAATATTGCTGAGCAGTCTGGCACATTTTCATATCTAGCTCCAAATAGTAAAGAATTTTTGCATATTTAATGCATGTTTATACAAATTTCTAAAGGACCATATCCCCAGGTCACCCCCCCCAAAACCTCTTTCCATTTGCAATAATGGTCTGGGTGGTAACTATTCGTTCACCACCCTGACAGTGACAGATTTTACTCTCTATAGTGTGGCATCACCAAATGAGTCAGGCAATTGTATTGAAGAAAAGTTCAGTTTACACACATCTTGGTAATTGTTGATGATGGATAAAGAAAAATACTACATGATGGTTAAGGCAGAGCTTTGTCAGAGATGCTGTGTATAAAGTGTCTCTTATAACAATGGCTCTTTAAATCTATTATAGGTTAGGTCAATAGAAAATCAGGCCCAAATTCAAATGTGATGTAACTCTTACACCAATGATTAATCTCGCTTTCCTTCCCCTCCCCTCCCCCGAACTTTCTTATCTATATTACAAACATACACGTTTATAATTGAAGTAATTTTTAAAATATTTTTCTCTATGTTTTGAGGGGAGGAAATGTACTTTTGTATACAACAGAAATTATCTAATTGTTAGCATTAAATAAATAATATTCAGATTATTTGGGCATTTCCTGCTTTGGATAATGAAAATAGACTAGGAAATTTGAGTTCGGGCCCGGGCACCAGAGCCGCAGCCACAGAGCGTCATGGCCGCTTCCTCCAGCTGTGGCAGTAGGAGCTGCAGCAGCGGCTGCTCCCGAGTCCTGCTGCCCAGGTGGGGAGAACAGCCGCCGCCTGGCCCCGCAGGCCGCCCCCCTACGCTCCCTCCAGGTACCGCCTGACTGAGTCCTGCCTGCGCTCGGGGCCAGGCCGGACTCTCACTCACCCTGGCCTCGCGCTCCCCTTGCATCTCCGGGCCTCCCTCCAGCGCTTGTGGAGGGAGGAGGAATGGCGTGCTTGGGGAAGAGGCGGGGATTTGGGGAGGGAGCCAATGGGGGAAGGAGAGGGCGGAGTCGGGGCAGGGGGGGCACGAGCCCTTCTGGGCTCCGGAGCCTTTGCTTGTTTGTCCAGTGTCCCGACCTTAAGATTGGTCGGGACGCGGGACAAACAAGCAAATATCGGGACAGTCCCGATAAAATCGGGACGTCTGGTCACCGTACCTAGATTGTTTATTGAAGAGATGGGTTGCCACAATAACAGGTAATGTTGCAGGAACGGGTAATACAGCTATCACATTAATAGTTCAAAATGTTATGGTTTTAAAGTTATAAATGCCTGGCTAGCTGTGTTAAATATACAGCCTCCCTTACCATACCTGATTCTAGTACTGTTTAAAATCTTACAAGATTAAAGGCAGTATAAACTGCCAAGGACAGGGAAAAAAACAAGTAACAAGAATGCTTACAAAAAGCACGTGTTAAAACTTAACTGATGGAATTTCCCAGTGATAGTAAAGGGATGAAATAACAACAAAAACCCTTCCAATTATATTTTTGAGAAGTAAAAGAATACAAATCAAAAAAGCATTCACCCATCCTAATGGTAAGTGCTATGGGATTCTGTACTATACAGCTGTACATTGAGAGAGTGGTCTTGGGAGCATAAAGAGAAATGCACGTAGTAATCATGGATTCAGAGAAGTGAAGGTGAACTGTTCGAGAGGAGCTATAGTGAGTGCTGCATTAGGGGGTCTGTGTTGTGAGCTGGTGGGGTGAATATCCGAGTGTCTGTCTGCTGTGACCATTTGTTTGACTTGAGCTAGTTGCAGGGACTGTTTGACTGTGTGGTTGTTTGAAAAGTGTGAATTGGGAGTGCTTTGTTCCTGGTGGGCCTTGAGTGGTTGACTGAGGAGAAGGCGTTGAGTCAGGCCAACTCAACTCAACTCAGAAATGGGGGGGGGTAGCTCAGTTGTTTGAGCATTGGCCTGCTAAACCCAGGGTTGTGAGTTCAATCCTTGAGGGGGCCACTTAGGGATCTGGGGCAAAAATCAGTACTTGGTCCTGCTAGTGAAGGCAGGGGGCTGGACTTGATGACCTTTCAGGGTCCCTTCCAGTTCTATGAGATAGGTATATCTCCATATATTATTATAACTGCTTCAAGCCAGCAGCCTTATAAAAAAGCAGCCAGTTGCGAACCGAGTGAGCGGCGAACAGAGGACAGGCACACATAGGGAGTTTGCCTCGGGGGAGTTCTCACAGAGGTTTTTTTGCCTTTCAGGCTTCTCTGAGCAGTAAATACAACATCTTCAGAGGCTCTTAGAAGGAAGATATTATGGATAGTGAGCGATCAGCTGTTGTGACCTGCTCAGGATGTGCCATGTTTGTCTTTCTCCCAGACAATAGAAGCGACTTCATCTGTACGAAGTGCAAGCTGGTCTCCATATTGGAGGAGAAGGTTAAAGGACTAGAGAACCAAGTATCAACCCTGCATTGCATCAGAGAAAATGAAGGTTTTCTGGATAGAAGTCAGCATTTGGTACTGCAGGCACAGCATGCTGAAGAAACAGAGAGGGCAGTGCAGAATGGGGAAGAAAATTGGCAGCATATGACCTCCAGAAGAAGAAAGAGGAGAACTCATGTATCCCCAATGCAGATAGAGGTAAGAAACGTTTTTCAGGCTCTCTGCACAGTACTATGTCGGAGAATGGTTTGGAAGAGTCAGCTGAGGGAAGGGATCAGAAGGAGACCCCATCGACCAGAAGGCACATGATGCATTGTCCTAGGGATGGGGGTTCCATGACCACCACTCCCAAGAGAAGGAGACGGATGGTGGTGGTCGGGGACTCCCTCCTAAGGGGGATAGAGTCATCCATCTGCCGTCCAGACCAGGAGACTCGAGAAGTGTGCTGCTTGCCTGGAGCTAGAATTCAGAATGTGACGGAGTGTCTGCCGAGACTGATCAAGCCCTCGGACCGCTACCCCTTCTTACTTCTCCACGTGGGCACCAATGATACTGCTAACAATGATCTTGAGCGGGTCACTGCAGACTACGTGGCTCTGGGAAGAAGGATAAAGGAGTTTGAGGTGCAAGTTGTGTTCTCGTCCATCCTCCCTGTTGAAGGAAAAGGCCCAGGTAGGGACCATCGAATTGTGGAGGTAAATGTGTGGTTATGCAGGTGGTGTCAGAGAGAGGGCTTTGGATTCTTCAACCATGGGATGTTGTTCCAGGAAGAAGGATTGCTAGGAAGAGATGGGAGCCACCTAATGAAGAGAGGGAAGAGCATCTTCGCAGGCAGGCTTGCTAAACTAGTGACGAGGGCTTTAAACTATATTAGCCGGGGGATGGTGACCTAAGCCCAGAGATAAGTGGGGAAGTGGGATACCGGGAGGAAATACAAGAAGGAGGGTGCAACAGGGAAGGCCTCCTGATTCATACTGAGAAAGTAGGGCAATCGGCTAGTTATCTTAGTTGCCTGTACACGAGCGCAAGAAGCCTGAGAAACAAGCAGGAAGAATTGAAAGTCCTGGCATAGTCAAGGAACTATGATGTGATTGGAATAACAGAGACTTGGTGGGATACTCACATGACTGGAGCAGTGTCATGGATGGCTATAAACTGTTCAAGAAGGACAGGTGAGGGAGAAAAGGTGGAGGAGTTGCACTGTATGTAAGAGAGCAAAATGATTGCTCAGAGCTCCAGTATGAAACTGGAGAAAAGCCTGTTGAGAGTCTTTGGGTTAAGTTTAGAGGTGAGAGCAGCAAGGGTGATGTCATGGTGGGTGTCTGCTATAGACCACCAGACCAGGAGGATGAGATAGATGACACTTTCTTCAGACAATTAACAGAAGTTTCCAGATCACAGGCCCTGGTTCTCATGGGGGACTTCAGTCACCCTGATATCTGCTGGGAGAGAAATACAGCAGTGCACAGACAATCCAGGAGAGCGTTGGGAACAAATTCCTCATGCAAGTGCTGGAGGAACCAACTAGGGGCCATGCTCCTCTTGACCTGCTCCTCACAAACAGGGAAGAATTGGTAGGGGAAGTAGAAGTGGGTGTCAACCTGGGCAGCAGTGACCATGACATGGTCAAGTTCAGGATCCTGACAAAAGGAAGAAAGGAGAGCAGCAGAATACAGACCCTGGACTTCAGAAAAGCAGAGTTTGACTCCCTTAGGGAACGGATGGGCAGGATCCCCTGGGAGGATAATATGAGGGGGAAAGGAGTCCAGGAGAGCTGGCTGTATTTTAAAGAAGCCTTATTGAGGGCGCAGGAACAAACCATCCTGATGCCAGAAAGAACAGTAAATATGGCAGGCAACCAGCTTAGCTTAACAAAGAAATCTTCGGTGAGCTTAAACACAAAAAGGAAGCTTACAAGAAGTGAAAACTTGGACAGATGACCAGGGAGGAGTATAAAAATACTGCTTGAGCATGCAGGGGTGTAATCAGGAAGGCCAAAGCACAATTGTTGTTGCAGCTAGCAAGGGATATGAAGGGTAACAAGAAGGGTTTCTACAGGTATGTTAGCAATAAGAAGGCGGTCAGGGAAAGTGTGGAACCCTTACTGAATGGGGGAGGCAACCTAATGATAGATGATGTGGAAAAAGCAGAAGTACTCAATGCTTTTTTTGCCTCGGTCTTCACAGACCAGGACAGCTCCCAGACTGCTGCACTGAGCACCCCCACAGTATGGGGTGGAGGTGAGCAGCCCTCAGTGGTGAAAGAACAGGTTAAGGACCAGTTAGAAAAGCTGGACATGCACAAGTCCATGGGTCCGGATCTCATGCATCCGAGGATGCTGAGGGAGTTGGCTGATGTGATTGCAGAGCCATTGGCCATTATCTTTGAAAACTCTTGGTGATCGGGGGAGGTCCTGGACGACTGGAAAAAGGCAAATATAGTGCCCATCTTTTAAAAAGGGAAGAAGGAGAATCTGGGGAACTACAAACCGGTCAGCCTCACCTCAGTCCCTGGAAAAATCATTGAGCAGGTCCTCAAGGAATCCATTCTGAAGCACTTGGAGGAGAGGATGGTGATCAAGAACAGCCAACATGGATTCACCAAGGGAAAGTCATGCCTGACCAACCTGATGGCTTTCTATGATAAGATAACTGGCGCTGTGAATATGGGGAAAGCGGTGGACATGATATACCTTGACTTTAGCAAAGCTTTTGATACGGTCTCCCACAGTATTCTTGCCATCAAGTTAAAAAAGTATGGATTGGATGAATGGACTAAAAGGTGGATAAAAAGCTGGCTAGGTCGTCGGGCTCAATGGGTAGTGATCAATGGCTCGATGTCTAGTTGGCAGCCAGTATCAAGCGGAGTGCCCCAGAGGTCGGTTCTGGGGCCGGTTTTGTTCAACATCTTCATTAATGATCTGAATAATGGGATGGATTGCACCCTCAGCAAGTTCGTGGATGACACTAAGCTGGGGGGAGAGGTAGATACACTGAAGGGTAGGGATAGGGTCCAAAGTGACCTAGACAAGTTGGAGGATTGGACCAAAAGAAATCTGATGAGGTTCAACAAGGACAAGTGCAGAGTCCTGCACTGAAGACGGAAGAATCCCATGCACTACTACAGGCTGGGGACTGACTGGCTAAGCAGCAGTTCTGCAGAAAAGAACCTAGGGTTTATGGTGGACAAGAAGCTGAATATGAGTCACAGAGTGCCCTTTTTGCCAAGAAGACTAACGGCATATTGGGCTGCATTAGTAGGAGCGTTGCCAGCAGATTAAGGGACGTGATTATTCCCCTCTATTCGGCACTGGTGAGGCCAAATCTGAAGTAGTTTATCAAGTTTTGGGTCTCCCACTACAGAAAGGATGTGGACAAATTGGAGAGAGTCCAGCGGAGGGCAATGAAAATGATTTGGGGGCTGGGGCACATGATTTACGAGGAGAGGCTGAGGGAACTGGGATTATTTAGACTGCAGAAGACAAGAGTGAGGGGGGATTTGATAGCAGCCTTCATCTACCTGAAGGGGGCAGGGGGTTCCAAAGAGGATGGAGCTAGGCTGTTCTCAATGGTGGCAGATGACAGAACATGGAGCAATGGTCTCAAGTTGCAGTGGGGGAGGTCTAGGTTGGATATTAGAAAAAAAAACTATTTCAATAGGAGGTCGGTGAAGCACTGGAATAGGTTATCTAGGGAGGTAGTGGAATCTCCATCCTTAGAGGTTTTTAAGGCATGGCTTGACAAAGCCCTGGCTGGAATGATTTAGTTGGGATTGGTCCTGCTTTGAGCAGGGAGTTGAACTAGATGACCTCCTGAGGTCTTTTCCAACCCTAATTTTCTATGATGAAGAAACCACAAAGGAGGGTCAGAAAAATGTAAGAAGAGTGAGGAGAACTGGTAATTTGGAGTTGAGAAGTGTTGGTTATGAGAGAAGAAATGAGAGTCAACAGCTACTTATATAAAATAAAAACTAAGATAGGTAACTTGTTACCTGGGTTTTGTACGTACTGATGACCTGATTTCAACTTTTAATTTAAGACTCAGATCTTAACTAGGAACCAACATTCATTTCCTCTGTCCTAGCCATATCATCACAAACATAACAGCATTTATCTCCATATATTTTTATTAAAATGATAGAAGATATAAAAAGAGCAAAGTAGTAATCATATAGAACTGTATAAACTGAAAAATGTTAAAACAAAAATATCTTTTTTTCTCCAAGAAGGATTTCAATCAAGTAAAGTTTAAGTTTCTGTCTTTTCCATGAAAGCAGCAAACAGAGCTGTTAAAATCTGAGTAGTATTCTGTTAAAGTTTTTTCTCTTGTGCAAATTAGAAGTATATCTATAAGACAGATCTTTTTAAGATTATTTCCAATGAATTCATTATTTTTGTAAGCCCTCAGCCTGAAGCTCTAGATGTGAAGAAGCTCTCTGCCCCATGTATGGGTTAACAGAGGGAAGTACAGCTACAGAGGGAGTTTTATTTACATAACCTTTTTACCTAGAATTCCTTCAATGATATTGTGGGAACCACCCTAACTGTACACCAACTCAGATTTGGTTGGGCAGTACTACTATATCGCAAGGACTCTGCTCAAAAATCCCATATGCCTCTCATACCCCTGTCCTGTGGATCCTGTGGAAAGAGTTGATGCAGACTGAGAATTTCACTGCAAGAGCTGTTGCGGAAGTGTCTCCTTGACGCGAGATGACACAGAGGCAGTTCATTGATGGGGTGCAAAGCAGAGAGAGCTCTTCAATGAAGCCACAGAAGACACTTACAGACTTGAATGAAGTTCAGTGAGGCCCTTCGTACCCAACCACTGAATAAAGCTGAAATCACTATAGCTGGCTGGATTATGTGGTGGAGTCTCACAATGCGACCAGGCATCACTTCCGAAGATACTGGGACAGGTCTGCCAGAGTGCATCTCAGGACTCTGGACTACACTACCCACTGACAAACAGGACATTCTCACTAGCAGTTGGGAACAGAATAAACAGACTATTGCCATAGTTACCATAAGAGAGGGAAGGAAGGAATAGAAGTGATTTACTTATTCATTTAGCTACACTGTTGCTGTGTTTCCCAGTTTGATTCAGAGAAGGAATCTTTCCACCCTCTTTCAAAATGCAGTAGTCTGACCAACACTGAAGAAACCCACACAGGATGCTTCAGTTCCAGCCAACTATCACCCTGTGTCAAAGGTCCCATTCCTGAGCAAGTTCTTAGAGAAGTCAGCAAAAAGCCAATAGCAAGGTCATCTAAATTAAGCTAAAATTTTAGACCCAGGACAGTTTGGTTTCAGGCCTGGATGCAGAATCAAAACTGCCTTAGTGGTACTGATGGATGATCTCCTCCGGTCAATGGATAGAGGACAGATATCCATTCTCATCGTCCTGGACTTCTCTGCAGAGCCATGGTCAACCACTGTTGACCACGAGATTCTGCTGCCTCACCTGGGAGAGGTGGCAGGGGTCCAGGGTAATGCACTAAAATGGTTTTAGTCCTTCCTGGGAGGATGCTCCCAACAAGTAGTGAGGGGAAATTGCACCTCCACCACTAGACTCCTCACTTATGGAGTTCCACAAGTATCAGATGTCTCTCCGGTCCTTTTCAACATCTACATGCAAACACTAGGTAAACTGGTCAGACAACATGGACTCAAGTGTCAGCAATATGCAGATGATACACATACAGCCACATACGACCACACCACCATCACCAAGATGGCCCAATGCTTGGATGAGATCCACTCATGGATGAAAAACAGCTGCTTAAGCTGAATCACAGCAAAACAGAGTTGATGTTGGTGGACATAAAGTAATTTGAAGAGCTTGAAGACATGGTGCAGTCTCTATTGGTTGAAGATACACACCCACAGTTGGTCAGTTCAGTCTATAGCAGGGGTAGGCAACCTATGGCACGTGTGCCGAAGGCGGCACGCGAGATGATTTTCAGTGGCACTCACACTGCCCGGGTCCTGTCCACCAGTCCGGGGGGCTCTGCATTTTAATTTAATTTTAAATGAAACTTCTTAAGCATTTTAAAAACCTTATTTACTTTACATACAACAATAGTTTAGTTATATATTATAGACTTATAGAAAGAGACCTTCTAAAAATGTTAAAATGTATTACTGGCACGCGAAACCTTAAATTAGAGTGAATAAATGAAGACTCGGCACACCACTTCTGAAAGGTTGCCTACCCCTGGTCTATAGTCTAGGAGTACTCTGATTCCTCACTGACACTAAGCCGTCACATAGCAGCATCTGTAAGTAATGCTTTCTACCATCTCTGGCTAGCTAACAGATTCTGTCCCATCCTAGTGGACAAAGACCTGGACTCAGTTATTCATGTCTTTGTCACTTTTCGGCTTGACTACAGCAATGCAATATACCTGGGCATGAAGCCTTCAGCACTTAGGAAATGCCAACTAATACAGAACACTGCAGTACATCATCTTAGAAATACGGGCTACCATGAACATATCAAACCTGTCCTCTGCTCTCTATGCATGTTTCCCATAGAATTTCTTGTGTGTACAGGAGATAGAACTTTCTCTGGTGGCAGTCAAAGACTATAGAATGAACTGTTCCAAGAACCAAGGCCATAACAAACCTTACAAATTTCTGCTTCAAGTCTAAGGCACATTTATTTGGTCTTGCCGTCTCTAATAGAAACACACAGGAGCAAGTATATTTACATAACAAAACAAAAAACCCACTAACAAACCAAGTATCTGAGCTGGAAGCAGCTCAGATACAACAGTAATAAGTATAGTATAAGAACCAATAGAACTGAATAGAATTCTGTTTTCCTTTTCCCTCATTAAAGTTTTCCTTGTTTCATATACAGACTCAGTGCTTGTGAGTGGGAAAGTATGGCCTATTAGAGTGCCCAGAAAAATATTCAGTGATCTCAGAAATTCTGGATAGGGACTTGAGCTGGTGGTGTTTGTTAGTGTTTAAAAGGGACCCCCAATTTGAATCTGGGCCTTGTGGATGCTGACAACACCTGGCAGAAGAGGTGGATTATAACTTCTTTACTGTTATCTCCCAGACATTTCAAACTGATATTAAAGCTCAGGTCTATACTACCACTTAAGTTGATCTAACTTACGTCACTCAGGGGTATGAAAAAGACATCCCCGAATGATGCAAGTTAGAGTGACCTAAGCTGTGTTCACACTGGCGCTATGTCAGCAGGATATGCTCTCCCTCCAACATAGCTTCCGTCTCTCGCCAACAGGAGAGCATTTTCCCATTGGCATAGAGTGTCTTCACCAAATGTGCTACAGCGGCACAGCTGCACTGATGCAGCTGCGCCGATGTAGCCCTTCTAGTGTAGACCTGCACAAAGAATCCTTTATGCTACCTAAGCACAAAACTTTAATAATAATAAGGCTTATACCTTTTCCCTTCCAATTTAGGATCCTTTAATGTACTCCAGTTGCTCTACTTACCTATTTCTGAGGTTGGGTCTTAGAAGTAGGGTCCCCTCTTCCAGACAACTGGCATGGTTGGAGACAACCTTTCAAACAAGTGGTAAAAGCCCAGAATAGGAAGCAATTCTTCTAACTCCATTTCCCATGCAAAGACAATGCCAAACATTTTTGGAAAACATGGATTAATTCACAATTCAAACAAAAATGCTATCTTAAAGTTGAAGATAAAGAATTAATTGTTTTAGTGGCATACTAAAAACCAGCAGTTAGAGATTTCTGGCTGTTTTCCGCTAGTTACCAATTCATGTAACAATAGCACAGAATATCCTGCCAGTCCATATTTTAAAGTAGTCTCAACTGATTTAAAGCAGTCATGATAATATGTGCAAGAAAGGGTTAGAGGGCTACAGATTGTTATGGCTTATACAACAATCTGTAACCCACTAACCCTCTCTTTTTTGTCCTATGACTGCAGGGGTATTAGCAGGCCACTCTACTTTGAATGGTCCCTTAGAATATGTGCCAACTACTTATGCTAAACAATCTTTTCCACCTTGCTTTTAGCTGTGATGCTCAAAGTACCTTTCCCAGACCTGAAGAAGAACTTTGTGAAGCTCGAAAGCTTGTCTCTCTCACCAACAGGAGTTGGTCCAGTAAAAAAAAAAAAAAAAAAAAATACTACCTCACCACTTTGTTTCTCTAACATCCTGGGTCCAACACAGCTACAACTACTCTATATACAGCATATTTTAAGTCACTTTCAAAGCCAAATACTACTTCTTAATTATAGGTTTGTGCAGTTATCGTTCAGCTCAAGACTAACAATTCAACCAAAGTTTGATACATTGATTAGGACAGTTCTAACATTAGTCTGTTTGTCCTCTGCTCTCATTGTTACTCTCTCCCCCTTTCCCACCACTCTTTGCATATTTTCTGTCTTTTTAAATTACAGTAACTCCTCATTTAACGTTGTAGTTATGTTCCTGAAAAATGTGATTTCAAGTGAAACGATGTTAAGTGAATCCAATTTCCCCATAAGAATTAATGTAAATAGTGGGGGTTCCAGGGAATTTTTTTTTCACCAGACAAAAGACTATATGTGTATTTATATATATATATACACGCACACAGACAGTATAAGTTTTAAACAAATTTAATACTGTACACAGCAATGATGATTGTGAAGCTTGGTTGAGGTGGTGAAAGTCAGAGGGTGGGATATTTCTCAGGGAATGCCTTACTGCTAAATGATGAACTTGAACAGCTGAGCCCTCAAGGGTTAACACGTTAATGTAGCCTCACACTCTACAAGGTAGCACAAATGGAGGGAGGGGAGACAGCATGGCAGACAGAGACACACACCCTGTGTGTGAGAGAGAGAGAGATGTGCATTGCCCCTTTAAGTACACTGACCGCATTCTAAGTGCATTGCCTTTTTAAGTAGATCAGCAAGTTGAGACAGCAGCTGCAGCCAGCAAGCTCCCTCCATCCTGAGCCCTGCCGTGTCCCTCCCCCTCCCCCCCGCTTTATGGAGATGGGGTAAGCAGGGGGCAGGAGCAGGGGGGAGGGGGACACCCTGACATTAGCCCCTTTCTCCCCCCCCCCATTGCATAGCAAGCAGGAGGCTCCCGGGAGCAGCTCCAAGGCAGAGGGCAGGAGCAGCACAGGGCAGTGGGGGGAGGGACAGCTGAACTGATCGGCAATTGATAGCCTGCTGGGCGGCTGCCACACAGGGAACTTAGCGGAGGGGGGAGATGATAGGGGGGCTGCCGGTCCACCCTGGTTCCAAGCCCCCATCAGGTAGCTCCAACGGGCTGCTCTGCAAGCAGGGAACAAAGCAGGCAGCTGCCAAACAACATCAGGGAGCACTGCACAACTTTAAACAAGCATGTTCCCTAATTGATCAGCAATGTAACAACGTTAACCGGGATGACTTTAAGTGAGGAGTTACTGTATAAACTCTTCAAGGCAGGAACATTTTTCTTCTTACAGATCTATACAGTGTTTAGTACATTTTGACCGGTATTATAAACAAAATAGTTTATGATTTCGGCTGAAGGCCTTTGATATATTTTCTTGTAATTGTTGTAATTAACAGTTGACTGTCATTTATGCTATATAAATGTATAGTTATGGTATAACCATTAATGATATAATTGAGGGATTTATTCTGGTATTTTTGAAATATATGTGCATATGTAACCCACATTAGGAAAGTATGAGTCTTAGTACCCCTCCAGTGACCAGTGCATAGGAGGTTTAGGACTCTGCTACTGTTGCCAGCTGAAAGAACTGTCTTTTGTGCTTTTAGCACTGAAGGTCCCGAGTTCAAACACAGCTGTCAATCCAGGGGGCATTCACAAGCTAAGACAAGATCAACACTACAAAGTTTTTTCAGAGTAGCTATATCAGTCAGGGTTGCCAGCAAAACCCCCAGCATGGATGCAGCTATGCCAACAGAAGAGTGATTCTATCGGCATAGCTTATATCAGGGATCTGCAACGTTTGGCACGCAGCCCTCCAGGGTAAGCCCCTGGTGGGCCGGGCCAGTTTGTTTACCTGCTGCGTCCGCAGGTTCGGCCGATCGCAGCTCCCACTGGCTGCGGTTCACCGCTGCAGGCCAATGGGGGCTGCGGGAAGCCGCAGCCAGCACATCCCTCGTCCCGCGCCGCTTCTCGCAGCCCACATTGGCCTGGAGCGGCAAACCGTGGCCAGTGGGAGCCGCAATTGGCCAAACCTGCGGACGTGGCAAGTAAACAAACTGGCCCGGCCCACCACGGGGCTAACCCTGGCGAGCCGCGGGCCAAACGTTGCCGACCCCTGGCTTATAGCATATGCTGCATTTGCATTAGGAGGCTCTATATCAGTTTATCTGGATCACCAAAGCACTATAGTGCTTGTATGAGGTGAATTGAAAAATACTATTTCTTTTATCTTTTTACAGTGCAAATATTTGTAATAAAAATAATAATATAAAGTGAACACTGTACACTTTGTATTCTTTGTTGTAATTGAAATCATTTTAAAATGTAGAAAAACATCCAAAAATATTTAAATGGTATTCTATTATTGTTTAACAGTCCGATTAAAACTGCAATTGATCACGACTATTTTTTATCTTGTGATTAATCAATTAATTTTTAATGGTCTATTCACAGCAGAATTCATTTGGGGCAGGGACTCTCTCCCACTATGTGTTTGTACAACATCTAGGACAATGAGGCCCTAATTTTGGCTGGGGCCAATAGGCAATATTGTAATACATAATAGTATCTGTGTTTAAATTTAATCTGGTCCTCACTCCAGTTATAATGTTTTAACTTATCACATGTAATACACATGTATATGGAATGTTGGAATAAACAATTACAACATTTATTAACAGACACAACATAAGGATATATGGAGATGAGCAAAGCCTTCACTGACCTTGTACCAAATTTAAGATTATGGATTAATGGTTTCTGATACTGTCCAAAATATATAGAATATGGGCATGGCCTTATATATATGTTGACATGATTGTGGGAAAGTTGGTACTGTCTTTGTCCCAAAACCTGGAAACATTGATACACGTGAAAAGTCCCATTAGTGCAATGTTGAAGATAATGTGAATGTAGTCTACTCAAGATTGAGAGAGTTTGGTAATACAAAAGAAAACAAAAAGGGGCAAAAAAATGTAATGGTGCCTAAGGGCTACTATAGAGTAAACAAAAATAAACCTTTTTTGGTACATATCTATGTAATATTGCTAGAAAAAATGCTCTACACACTGCTGATAAAATTCTATATAGTATTTTGTCTACTGAAATATATTTTAAAATAAAAGTTTAACAAAGCAAATGCAAAAAAAAAATGGTAACCGAATGACAAAGTTATGCAATTAAAAATCACACTAGATCAGGAAATGGAAGAGTTAAGACCCCAGTCCTGAAACTAGATGCACACAGGTGCACTCCTGCATTAACTTCAATGTGGCACCTTGAAGACAAATCATTTTGGGGAAGTTCTATGGCTGTGTTATACAGGAGATTGGATTAGATGATCGCAATGGTCTCTTCTGGCCTTGGAATATATGACACAAGGATCTGCCTCTGTTGATATAATTTCAAGATCAGGGCCTAAGTTTTCAACAGCAATTTCCCCTATCCACATGCACATATGGAGTACTTTTTATTCCTGTTTACCTCATTAGAATGTGTAATTTATGGTATTAATGTTAAATTGTGTATTGTAATATACATGATATACAATATGGTCAAGTTAACATTGCTGCTGGAACCTTTCCTTTTGCTCTTGACTTTCTGATTTTAACTCTGCAACTTTATCATTGCATTGTCTTTTTAAAAATGATTTATCATACTGTTCCTGAGTGGAGCAGTTGAATTTTTTGTCTACATATTGATAAAATTAACACTGAATACCATATGAGAGAATTTTCCCTACTATAATGAAACTGCTTTAAGAAACATTCTAGTGCTTGTCTTAATGGAATTACAAGATGCCCAAACTATAGTCCTGGTTGGGTGATGAGATCTTCTCCTTTTTTTTTTTGAGTTTGAATAAATCAAGTTTCTGTTGTCCTAACTGTAGTTTTATTAAGTCAGTGACCATTTCTGAGCTTATTTTCTATCACCTGAGTATAAACCTATAAAACGAGTTAAGAAAAGTATTAGTGTCACGAGAAAAAATAACCTACTGAAACCAATACATTGAGTTTTACTGAAGTACTTCCAAGCAATATTTTTGTATGTATGCAACAAGTACCAGGGAGCTATGCTTGAGAGTGAAATATTAATAATTCTATCTAATCAGATCTCACTAAATAAAGAAGCTTCCCTAAAAATTGTAAAATAATTGGCTACTATCTTAAATCCCCGTACTCTTTGTGATCGTAAAAAAAAAAAAAATCTGACTAGCCAGTTGTCAGATAATTAGAACATAATACTTCCCCAAGAAATAACTGCAGTTTTCTTAAAGACGCTGTTAAGTTTTATAGACTTTCGAATAGTTTACCTCTTATGAAGTTCAAGCAGAAGTGCAACGCTTGAAAAATAGTGAAAAAAAGTGAGCCTTTTAAATTATCTTGAGACACTAAGAATATCTTTATAGCATTAGTAGTTAGTAATTGATGCATTCATCCTGATTTCCAGCTTTGCTGTTGCAGCAAGTCCCAAAAATTAGCATAACAATCCCAAGAACAAATGGGTCCCTAGTTGCAAGTTTCTCTGCTTTTTATGTTTTCATTCATTACTGTGACTTTTGTCTGGTGTTTCGCCACAGATATTTTGTTCGCATGAGAATACACATTTACAATTCTCTTATTTTATACTTGTTTTTCTAGCAACTGAATGTGTAGCACTAATGTAAAACTAATAAAAATGCTATAAATGACACCTCTCATTAGGCTCTTTTAATGATATTTTTAAATTCTTATTTTACTTCTTGAGACTCTGCATTATGGTTGCAGGAATAACAATTTTATGGTCTCTTTTCTTCTATACTGTATGAGAAAGATTTCCACAGCAGCTTGTGAAACACAATTCTAAAAATATCTAAATACATTTCTGCTTTATTTTTACACTATATAAATAGCACAAACATAATTTTATAGTAGTAAGAAACATCTAAGAGCTAAGAATAAAAGTGGCCAAGTGTGAAACAAATGTGTTGATTTCATTTTGCAGTATCTAAATATTGCAACACTAAAACCATGCTGTTTTTCATATAGTGACAAATTGGAACATGAAAGTTTCTGTATCAGAAGATATTTATAAGGCTCCAGTGGTCAACTGTAGTCTTATAAATGAAAATTTAAGTAGAAGGCATAAGTCTCACTTCATACAGAAATACACCACAGAGTGAAATTTCTTCTTGACCTCATTTAGGCCCCAATCCTGCAAATTAACTCCATGTCAGCAGACTCTGGGACCCAAAAAGAGCCCGAAGGGGGCAGGGGTGGGGGGAAGAAGAGGTCTGCCTGGAGCTCACTTCAGGATTGATGTCTAGCATGATCAGTTCTTACCCTAAAGCATGAGGATTGATAATCCTTGTAATTTTTTATCCTGGCTGTTTTAATTACAGAGGCTATTCTTATTAATGTAGTGTCTGATCCTTATTAATATTTATCTATCCCCAGAGGAGTGTTAAGGATTAGGTAAAGTTTGTAAAGTGCTTTGAACATGTTAAGGCTCTATAAAAGTGCTAATTATTATTATTTTTTAAATTGAGCACGTTAATTGTATGCTCAACTTTGCCTTTCATTAATTAAACACAAATCTGTTTACAACAGAGCAAGGTATAAACCTTTTAAAGGCTAATTTAATGCCATCACTAAATTGAAGTCTTATTTATCCACAGAACATATACACCACAGGCAGAAAAAGTACATGATTGTCTCATGCTGATCCATCAATATGCTTCAACCCTGAAATGGAACCACCATCGGTAGGGGAAGATCTATGTTCAAGTCCATTTAATTGTTGCACTCAGACTGCCCACAAGAATGCAAATCATGTGATATGCACACCTGTCCCATTAGAAAAGGGTATGAGAATACCAGAGCTATTTGGATAAGCACTTTTTTGGGAGGGGGGGGTCTATAGAATTAAAAATAAGATAGTGTTGCATAGGAAACATATGTATCTGTCTATAAGATCACAGGAGTTTTCACTCTCTGCTGATTTTCATTTCAGTCACAGACTGCAATATGCTCCGTGTGGGTAGAGCCCTATACCCACAGGGAACCCCACTGACTTTATTGGAATGGCATATAGGCACAGAGGTCTATCCACAGTGTTGTTTGTAGGAGTAGGATGCTAGAAATGAAAGCCTCTGCAATGCCATTCTCCAACACAACAGGATAAATTCATTCCTAAATTCTCCATTGATTTCTTAGATTGCATGATCTGATCCATCCATTCCCCTATATACAACTAAAGCTTTGGTCTAAACCAGCTACAGTAGGAAAATTCAGAATTATGGCTAAAAATACAGGATGACAATATACCTTAATTTTATACCAGTCAGCCAAAATACTGCAGGAACCTTTTAATAGTGTGATTTTACACATACACCGCTACCTCGATATAACACGACCCGATATAACACGAATTCGGATATAACGTGGTAAAGCAGTGCTCCGGGGGGACGGGGCTGCGCACTCTCATGGATCAAAGCAAGTTCAATATAACGCGGTTTCACCTATAACATGGTAAGGTTTTTTTGGCTCCCGAGGACAGCGTTATATCGAGGTAGAGGTGTACTATGCAGCCAAGCAACTGCACAAACCTGTTAATAGTGTAATTTTGCATACACTATACAGCACAATTCTTAGGCATAATTATGAGACATATTAAGGACAGAGCTTCATCTTTGAACTTTCTCTTTTAAGAGTCTTGTCGCAGAATGAGATGTGAAAGAATTTTTTTTTTACACTGAAATCCATAAAGGTGTTTTCAATCGGGATCAGAAAAATATTAGTTCAGACTAAACTGGAAAACCCAAAAGGAGCATGATCTTTAACAGGGTTCTGGTTTAGGTCTTTTTTTTTTTTTGCCATATGTGGTGTTCAAATCAGTGGTGCTAGCATGGTGTATCTTTTTAAGATCAGGGAGCCCAGGCTGTAATATTAAAGCTTTGTGCTCCCAGTTTTCTACAACTGGTGCTGCCTTCTGCTTAGTGAACTGTAGAAGTAGCTTGAGTCAAATGTTATAAGAATGGAAAACAAGGAAACTCTAAAAACACTTCTCACATTCACTTAAAAGTGACTAAACCTTTTTCAGAAAAAACTTTCAGGCCTTGACCTTGTAATATGGCAAGTTTTACCCCAAACCTAATTTTTGCAGCTGAATTTTATAAGGCACTGATACCATGGTATTATAATATAAACACTGAAACAGCATCAGTTATGATGGTGCTAATAGCACCACTATCACCCAATTAAATAGTTTCAGCCTATGTGATTGGTAGATATCTGATTTTTTATTTAAGAGCCACTGTAACAATGATGTTGCAGACTAATGGTCTTTTCTACTTCTGGGTAAATGTCAAGGTCAAATGAAGGTATTTGTGGAAAAGTTACCATAAAAGTTATGGGCTTTTGGAGAAAGCCGAGTCAAGCAAATGCTCTGAGATGAGGATTGTTACATTCTTTATAATTAAGACCATCATGTTTAGGTCAACCTCATCATACTTCTGTGCACTGCATTATGGGACACAAGAGGCTCAGAAATAATATTTGCTTTCAAAGTCCCTCAGATGGACAGAATTTAGGAAATCTGTTTGCAAAAATATATAATCCAAAATTAGATGCATAAAGTGGTAATAATAAATGAAAACAAGAGGTTCTCAGACTCATTCATTGAAAGATAGATTTTTAAAAATAAAAGCACCCTTTGTAAGTTTTATAGAAGTTGGTGCCATGGGAGAAAAGGAAAAGCTATAATTTGAGGAACAAGCATTTGTTTTCTTTTTAATTGAGAGAAAATCAAATCTATCCACTATCTTTGGCCCTGATCTTGCAAGCTGGTTTGTCCATATGGAACAGTGTACAAGATCTTGACCCCAGGCACTTTCTTTCCAAGATTATTTTGCTGACAAAAGAAAAAAAGTGATGTTCTTTTTCTGGAAGGAAAATATCATCTCAACCTTTTCAGGAACAATAAAATGCATTTATATAGTGCCTTACCCAAGGATACAAAATCACTTTAAAATTGTGAAGTTTCACAGCAACCCTGTGAGAGATAGGAAAAGAGATGGACTAAATTGTATACTAATTTGGTATTTAACTAACCTGTTTATGAGCCATCTTCTTCTCATTTAAAACTTGAACAGGGCCGTAAACTATTCAAGTTTTTTGTTTGTTTGTTTTACATTTCCACACAATTCTGCATGGCCCGCTTTCATCCACAAGCTAAAGTGATGACACCACAACAGCCCACTCTGGAGTCATTTGAAGTCTAACTCAAACCACGAAAAACATACTAGTCTAGTGAGATTTCTAGCTTGATTTTTAGACAGCAGTTCAAAATGGATCTGAATTTTTAGATGCTAACCTACAAGCTGTAGTACATGTGTTAAACTTAGCCAGACATTTAAAAATGGCAATTCATTTGCATATATATTAACACAATAGGGAAGACTAATAGGGATAGAGGGAAAGGATAGGGAAGAAAAATAGTTTTAGGGAAACAGAGTCACTCATATTAACAAGCCCATTTGTTTTCTCAGATATATTTTTCCCAAGCCCTGAAATTGGAGCTCCATCAGTGTATTTTAGGATTTCTTATAACACTTATCATTTAGCTATCTAAACATTTCCCACGCAAATTAGATCTTTACAAGATGTCCCTAGTGGACTTTCCAAAGTCTTCTGCTTTTCTTCAGAGTTAAAAGAAGCTGTTGTTGGAGTACATAAATGCACGTAAAGGCATCTGTGCCACTGTGGTAGAGAGTAGGTAAGTTATCTATAAACAAAGCACCACCATAACAATTTCTCTTTATTTATCTGCTGGCACATAACCAGGAGTTGGGAACAGTTAAACAGTACCTGTTTGTGTTGTAGTTGGCTCTATTCAATCCTAGAATCCAGTTCCCCAGAAAGGTTAAGGAAAAGAGTAAATCAAACTAACCAAAAGAATTCACTTGTAATTAAAATACTACTGCATGGGGCTTGATGATAGTCAATTGGAAATGGGGGAAGCTAGTGGTTTCCCACTGCCTCTATTTAACACTGAGGTTTTGTGAGGCAGACTGGGAAATGTAGTTCCTCCAATAGGTGGCAATTTTGGAAGACTGACCATTCTGCAGTAGCATCCTGGTAAATGGGGAGGAGCCTGGGGCCCTTTATAAAAAGGGCCTCTTAATAGCAAAAAAGAGGATGTGTTACCAAGAATGAATTAGGCTGATGAAATAATGCCTGTTAGTATTCCCTTTGGCTCTGTTCAGGGTTTGTAGGGTTTACAAGTGTTTTATTTAGGGGCAGAGAGGCTTTCTGTTTGAGTATAGTACAGAGGTGATTTTTTTAAAATGCCATTTGTTTTAATAAAGGGGCTCTTTGAAGAGCACAGAATCTGTCTAAAACTGTCAGGATACAATTTGCTAACAGTAATTGAATGAGTGAATGATGCTGCACTCAGCAACATCCTGACAAAGTGATGTGTGGTGTCTGTTTATACCGTGGCTCATTTTTTTTATCAGTACAGCTTAACTGGTAGCTCTTTGACCTCTGCAATAGCAGGTTGAGTTGCCTTCATCCGAAGCATGTACATGGACATCATCGTGCACTAGGAGTTACTGCACTGTTGGAGGACCCTTTACCCCATCTTGTGCCTGTAAGAGTGGATGATCCTAAGGCTCTTTCAGAAAAGTGAAGCTGATTGTCCTAGTGCTCAGAGGAATGTTCTCTTGTCCATTAAAGGGAGCTATTAGTGCTGGTCAGATACTATAAAACAAAGTCAGTGAATATCAGTAGAATCTTTTAGCGAATTCATTTTGACTTTGTTGTCATCCCTTTTGTTTTTGCTTTATATGACTATCCTTGTTACTGGCTGAAATATTCACAAAGGCAGCACATGTTATGTGATTTGGGAAGACACTGGTACAAAGTTAAATTTGAAATTGTGACTGGAAATATATACCAAAACCATTATTTCAAGGGTTATGCTCATTCAGTCTGTGGAAGGAAACATGCTAGGTAACCTGTGTCTATGCCAAACTAACTAGTATAGTTTATTAGTTGTATATCAAATACACACAACGAATAAATAACAAGACTTTAATGATACCAGTTCTAGATACCAGGGGGGACAGTTATAATTGCTGTTCAATCGTAACTTGAATTTTTAGACTTTAGAGTTTAAAATCTGATTGCTAGTATTGTAGTAATGCTGCTCTCTGTGAGTTAATGATAACTGTGGAGTGAGTGATCCGCTCTCTTACAAAGTAACTGTGCTACTGCATCTCATTGGGGAGGGGGACGTGGTGAGGGTTCTTTGGCATAACCTGAGTATGTAAAGTGGCTATATGAAAACATGCTGTTCTATGAGAGAAACAAAGTTATTGGAACAATGTGTTGTCATAATATAAATGTAGCCCCCTTGGAAAATGAATGTCTTGGTTTCACCTCATGTTTGCCTTGTTATTAATCTAGCAGCAGACACAACTATCCAGTGAAAACGTTCTGTTCCACTGACATTATCTCTAAAGAAAAATATCTTTACGTTAGGTTATTTTGATCACAAAATGTCCACTTTATAGGGCTAGTGTTTATAGAAATGTTAAAATAAGAATACATTCATACATGTTCAGTACTCTGAGGTTCTATAGTTTTTTCAGACAAAGTTCTAATCTCCCAGAGATATTTAGTGGGATTCTATTGCCTTGGTAACTTCCTTGGAGTGTGGAAAAACAAGTTTTCATGTAGTCACTTGAAAATAAATTTTCCACGAATGAAACTGATTGCTATGATCCCCATCCTGCAAAGATTTACGCAGGTGCTTATTATAAGACATTTGGAGTCCCATTATGATGGCCTCTAATCCTCTCATTTATAATGGATTCAAAGACAGAGTGTTCAATGTTAGCCTAAATTAGCTCTCTGTCCAATACCACTTCTTGATTCCTATATTGCAGTGTGGGGAGTACTTTAATCCACTCCATTATTTATTTATTTTATTTATTGCAAATCAGGCTTCTTCACCTGTCCTTTGTGGCACTTAATTGGCAAAACTAGTATCAAATATGACTCTACCAATTGTGACAACACTAGGGTCAAATATACCCATAGTCCACATCTGGCCATCAGAATATTTGATTTAGTCCACTACTGAGCCATAGACATTTTTTTTCAGTATGTAAAGTAGGAAGGGGTGGGGAGAACAAACTCATATATTCACTAAGCCCAGGTCTCCTGGGTAGTAGAGCACATTGTAGGAAATGGCAGACTATGATGAGGAAGCAGGGGAATGCTTGTAATGATGCCTCAAAGTCTGAGGCGCTGAGTGAACTGGATTTAAGAGGTGTATGTTTATTCTGACTAAAGTAATTTCATCAGCCCATATCAGTATTACTGAAAATATTGGGTCTGATTTTATGGCCATTACTCACATGAGTACCCCCCAGTGTCCTCCCATTACTACTGTTTTTTTTAAATATAGTATGTTATAATTGTAGGTCCCAATCCTGAAATTGGATCTAGTTGGGAAGATACTTGTGGCCATATTTTTGACAACAAAGCAGCCTGCATCCAAAGTAAGTTGCTTTGTTTAGAGAAAAGAGTTGACATAACACTTATGCTCTCAAATTATTTCCCAATAAGATGTTGCTATATGAAAATAATGGTATGCTCATTCCTAAAACTGGAAACTAATAATATTAAAAGCCATAACAATTATATAGCATCTTCTGTACTAGGATGTAAAGTACTTTACAAATAGCAATTTTTGCAACCCCCTCTGAATCTAAGCTAATACTGTTAGACCCACTTTACAGATGAGTAAATTGAGGCCCAAAGAGATTAAGTGATATACACAGTGAGTCCACATATCTTGTCACCAGACAACACTCCTTTTCTTGGGAACAAAGGATAATTAAAATGGTGGGGTTTAGATATATATTTGTACAAAAAAAATGAACCTGGCAGGAAGTCCCCTTAGCTTAGTTATAACAGAATGTTTGTATATTTTCCAGTTTGCATGCTGTGCACAATCTCTGTATTATAATTTATTTTATTTGAAGGTGTGAGTATGAGAAAGAGAGACTGACTACACACAGCAGTACCCTAAGTTCTGTTTTAAACAAAATGAGGCCCCCAAACAATAATGGTAAATACCCATTTTTCCCTCTTTCTTATTTAATACAAAAACAATTGTGGTTCTGTACTTTTATAAGAATGCAAGGAACTTTAGCTAATTGAACATGGTGGTTAGAAATGGTGCATGTGATTGTGCTGTCACACTGGTGTGAATCAGAAGCAACTTCATTGCAATGAATGAAATTTCATTGGTGTAAATAAAGTAGATGAGTACAAGGATCAATATGCTTTTTTTCTTGCAATACTTTGTCCAGATGCTTAGTATGAAGTATAATAATAATAATAATTAATAGGTGAAAGCTGCCAAGAGGTCAGAGCACCCTTTCTGACCTTTCAGAACTGCAATGGAATTACGACGTCTGGTAAATCAACTAGTTAAGTGTATACATTTACACATGAAAGATGGGGCTTGCAGCAGCACAGTGCCCCCTAATGCCATGGTGAAGTACTGTTCTCAATAACTGATACAAGTCTAGTTTATCTACTCCAGGCTGAGCTGTAGCTCATTAAAAGCTGTATCCCACTCCCATTGACTTCAGTGGAAACAGGATCAAGCTTGGTGTAGAGGAAGAGTCATCGGTACTCCAGCCTTGAGTTATTCCAGGTTCCCAGTGCTGATAATAGATTAGTTTCAGTTGGTCAAACCTGGCAGTTCCCAAGAATTGACACAGATTGTCTCTATCAGTGATTTCAGATACAGAAAGAGACACTTAGAAAAAAATGTCCTTCCACCTCAGTCTGATAAGCTGTAGATAGATGTACTTGGTGGAGCTGGACCAAGAACCTGTCTTTGATCACAAATGTCAGGCAGTATAGGAAAAATTAAGTTTTATAATGCACCTGTAACTAATGCACCTCAAGGCTACTTAAACTTTGTGACATCAAGGACTGTTTGGGAACTTTTGAGGAGGACCCCACTTTTTCCTCATTCTTATCCCTCCTAACAACTGACTTCTTCCACAAGGCTCGTAAATTAAGGAATGAAAACACACATGCACTATCACAACTTTCTAAGAGAACCTTTCAGTACATCTTGTCTTATCTGTGTTTGTCTTTTAGACCACAAGCTCCATGGGGCAGGGACAGTCTGTAGACGTGTCTTGTAAGTGCTGACCACATGACTTGCTTATAACAAGTTTTGAATGGCACATGTAACTAGGATTCACATTTACACAAATTATTTTTAGTAAAGATAAATGCAAACAACCACAATATTTGCTTGTACTTTGTATTGCATATTCTCTCTCTGGTATAGAACTAAAAGATTATTCCGTGTTTGTGTTTACCAGCTGTCATAAACAAATAAAGCAAGTAATCTGCTTTTTCCCCTCTCTCTGAAGCTGTGGGTTGCATTTAAGGATACAAAAGGCCACTAAAGGACCTAGAGCAGTGTTTCCCAAACTTGGGATGCTGCTTGTGTAGGGAAAGTCTCATAGACTCATAGACTTTAAGGTCAGAAGGGACCAATATGGTCATCTAGTCTGACCTCCTGCATGATGCAGGCCACAAAAGCTGACCCACCCACTTTCCCTTAACTCAGCTGTTGAAGTCTCCAGTTCGTGATTTAAAGACTTCAAGTCGCAGAGAATACTCCAGCTTGCAACCCCTGCCCCATGCTGCGGAGGAAGGCGAAAAACCTCCAGGGCCTCTGCCAGTCTACCCTGGAGGAAAATTCCTTCCCGACCCCAAATATGGCGATCAGTAGAACCCGAGCATATAGGCAAGATTCTCCAGCCGGACCCTTATTTACCAGCAATGGCACGTTATTGCCTAATTGACTAAAATCCCGTTATACCATTCCCTCCATAAACTTATCTAGCCTAATCTTGAAGCAGGTCCGGCCGATCGCGGCTCCCACTGGCCATGATTCACTGCTCCAGGCCAATGGGAGCTGCTGGAAGCGGCGGCCAGTATGTCCCTCGACCCGCACTGCTTCTAGCAGCTCCCATTGGCCTGGAGCAGCGAACTGCAGCCAATGGGAGCCACGATTGGCCGGACCTGCGGACGCAGGAGGTAAACAAACCGGCCCAGCCTGCCAGGGGCTTTCCCTACACAAGCGGCGTCCCAAGTTTAGGAAACACTGACTTAGAGCTTTGAATGCCCTTCCTTTATTCTGATCATTCAGCTGATTTTTTTTAAGACCCCTCTGGAGACTATCTATTTATCTTAGGTAATTGTATGTACCCCATTACCATAGTATCTGAACACCTCACACCCTTTAATGTATATAGCCTTATAACTCCCCTGGAGAGTAGAGAAGTACTTTTCCAAATGGGGGACTTAGGCTCAGAGACACAGAATGACTCGCCCAAGGTCACACAGACAGTCCGTGATAGAGCGAGCAATTGAATCTAGGTCTCCCTAACCACCGGACCATACTTCTTCTCTGGTAGTCTCGCCAGGGGTGCTGGAACAATTTGTATAGTGGGGGTGCTGAGAGCCATTGAACCAAACTGTCAACCCTTTATATGATGGAAACCACTTCAAGTCAGGGGGTGAAGCAGCACCCCCAGCACTACTTGTTCCAGCACCAATGAGTCTCGCTGTATGATTCCAGTGCCAACCATCTTCCACATGTCGCCAAAGAACTAACCTTTTGTATGCATCATATTGCTTTAACTTTAAAACCTCTAATCTAAAGGGATATTTGTTTTGGGGTGTGTGCCGTTATTCTTCCCCCCAATTATTCTACTGAATGTAGAAATAAAATAATACAAAAACTAGGATGTGCCTTAAATAGTCCAATTATGGTTCTTTACTGATTTCTCATAATATCAGCAAAACTTGATGGGTTAATTTTCTTTGAGTGCTGTGGGGAGTTGCATACACAACCTCCAGTAACAATAATTGGAAGTGCATGAACCTTTCTCTATGTGACAGAAGGCATGCATTATGTGGATATCAGCAGGGTTTGAATGAGCTGTCCCCTGACATCTATTGATGACCTGAGGGGAAAGACTTCAGGAGCAGACCGTATTTGCATGGCACCGACTCTTCCTAGGTGTTCAGCAGACAAAGCAGCTATGCCAGAGTGATCAGTTTGGGCTGGTTTTGAGTTACAATTCACGTTCGTATTGAATGCAGGGGTAATGAAATGTTATCTTGACTGTATGCGTAAGGGGCAGCAGAACTACTTAGCACACCCTGACTGAGGAGGTCACCCTAAACTGAGCCTCACTTGCTAAGCAGGTGGTAGGGATGCCAAATCCCACTGCAAATGAGAGGGGGTGGGAAAAGGTGTCTTTACTGTATGGTGTGGACTCTGCCTAAAGAGCCCTAGACACCATTTGACCCTCCCCTCTCCAGACAGAGCGGATTGGACTCACTTGAGAGTCCTTGTTTCTGTTCAGGGATTACTAAAGCTAAAATCTCTGATGAGCAGGTCTACAGGATAAGCCTTAGACTGGGAGAGAGACAGTGTGCAGTGACATGAAGAGGGAGCAGCAGTGAGGTTCCCCACTACCTAGTGAAGTCAGTGAGAGCTGAAATCATTACGAGCTGGGCTAAGTGGTGGAACCTCAGAATACAGCATCGCAGAAGTGGCAGTGAGTGGCAAGCAGCTGTGGAACAGGTGGCTGCAAGCAGCCAGCGGCAGCAGAGGTAATGGTGGCAGAGAGCCAGTCTCAGAGGCAGCAGCAGAGACATTGCTCAGGACTCCCCCCACCCCCCGGCCCCATTTTCAGGGGTGGTTGGTGAACCTGCATGAATGCACCTCTGAACTCTGGGTCTTTGCTGAGCATCAATAACCACTGTGAGTGGGATGCAGCAGCAGGAGAGGGGAGTGGCATGTTAAAGGGCCATTCGTTCATTGGACTTTCACACTGCAAGATGTGAAACTGAGGCAAAGGACACTGCCCAATATACTGTTGGGTGGGTGTTTGCTTATGGTTACATATATTTGAATTGTGGTAATGGTGTTTTCCCAAATTAGTGTTGGTTTCCCTTTCCCTTCTAATAAAAGTTTTCTTCTGTTATACGCAGACTCAGTGGTTGTGAGTGGGGAAGTATTCCCTCTTAAAGGCGCCTGGGGTGGTGTTTAATTTTCCCAGATTACGGGGTGGTGGCTTGAGTGAGTCCTGTTTTGTATTGTTAAAAGGAACCCCTAGATATTGAACTCTGGCCTTGTAGCTGCTGACTCCACCTGGCAGAAGGGTCTGAATGCAGGCTGTCATGTGGGTAACAGAGGAAAAGGAAAAGTGCTGTTGGCATGGCCAATTTGAGGAGCAAAATGTTCATGTGACCATATGGGTTAATAGAGATTTGAAGCCATCATTTGAAAAGCATTTTGCCATTTTTACGTGTATCAGCTGTTCCTGCGTTTTACCAAATTCACAGCGACTGGGTAAACCTTGGCAGAAAAATGTAAAATTTCATTGGTAAATGGGAGCCTGCTCTGAGTGCAGCACTGCGATTGAGGGTCACAATTATTTTGAGTGAATGGCTTCAGAATTATAGACGTTAGAGATGGAAAAGACCTGTGAGATCACCTAGTCCATCTTCCTGCCCGT
Organism: Terrapene triunguis; assembly: GCF_002925995.2. Taxonomy (NCBI): domain Eukaryota; kingdom Metazoa; phylum Chordata; order Testudines; family Emydidae; genus Terrapene; species Terrapene triunguis. The sequence continues at coordinate 101,315,216 of NW_020664409.1, read as the reverse complement.
GAAGGATTATTTACTGTGCTCCAAAACTGAATCTAGCTCAGTGTGTCTGTTACAATTTTCCCTTATTTATACATGACTTAGAATAGTAATGAAATGTTGGATAATAAAGGCATGTTCTATTAGCTAGACAATGCATTTTGGACTTCTGACTTTGATCTTTAAAAAATTCACCACACACATCTCTTTATCATTTAATAGGAGCCAGTAGTCAACAGGGATGATGGGTAAAGCCTTGAAACCATAAGAAAACACAAATTTAAATAGGTCATCCAAAAGAAGAATCACATTAAATCACTTAACTCAGTTTATTTTTTACACAGCAGTTTGTGCTTTTAGAGGAAGAATAATCACTCTATAGAAACGCCATAATTTCTCCCTTACAAAGGAGCCCTTTTCTGAGCACGTAAAGTGCCAGTTTGTACAGTATGACCTCTGCTTTCATTATATCAAGGTTGTATCTGATTAGATATAAGACAGATGAAGGGGATGCTGTACCAAAAAGAAAAAAAGAAGTTTTAGTCTTGGGTCACTTGCAGAAGTGGTTCATCACTTTTATTGGAAATGTTTTCAATACCATTCAAGATAGGTTCAAATACATCAGCCTTTAAAGATCTGTATGTGATATATTTTCTGCACTTTGATGTGCTTATTTGGAAGTTGAGCCGCATACAGTACTACTACACGCTGCTTTTCAGTGTTCTGAGGACATAGGACAGAAGGAGATTGGAGCTCTGACAGCCCTACTTGTAAAGTGACAATACTGCCTCCCAGTGGCTTCATGTGTCATTCATTACTGGCTTATTGAAATTTAAAACTGTTTGACTGTACTGAATCATTTTTCCTTTTTCTTTAAGAGCTAAATAAATAAAAATATATTTTCAGCTGCATTCTTTGATTTGTATAATAATAAAGTAATAGAGATTTAAAAATTATTTAAGTGAACTGGCCTGGTGTAGTCAAACCATAGGAAAAATAATAAGTATTTTTATACATTAATTTTGGTATGTCTTTAAATCACAGAATTCTCACCCAAAAACTCTTGCTACATGATTTTTTCTGCCTGTTGAGCTGGAAACATTTTAAGAGCGCACATAGATATGTCTTTAAACAGTCAGATGTGGGCACAAAATAATTCCCTTTCCAATGTGTAGTGCAAAATTTGTAGGGGTGTCAAATGATTAAAAAAAATTAAGTTACGATTAATTGTCGTTTTAATGGCACAGTTAAACAATAATAGAATCCCATTTATTTAAATATTTTTGGATGTTTTCTACATTTTCAAATATATTGATTTCAATTACAATACAGAATACAAAGTGTACAGTGCTCACTTTATATTATTATTTTTTATTACAAATATTTTCACTGTAAAAAGATAAACAAAAGAAATAGTATTTTTAATTTCGCCTCATACAAGTACTCTAATGCAATCTCTTTATTGTGAAAGTGCAACTTACAAATGTAGAATTATTTTTTTACATAATTGTACTCAAAAGCAAAACAATGTAAAAGTTTAGGGCCTACAAGTCCACTCAGTCCTACTTCTTGTTTGTCTAAGCAATTGGCTAAACAAGTTTGTTTACATTTATGGGAGATAATGCTGCCTGCTTCTTATTTACAATGTCACCCGGAAGTGAGAAGATGCGTTCGCATGGCACTGTTGTAGCTGGCATTGCAAGATATTTACGTGCCAGATATATTAAACATTCTTATGACCCTTCATGCTTCGAACACTATTCCAGAGGACATGCTTCCATGCTGATGAGACTCATTAAAATAACATGTTAATTACATTTGTAACTGAAGTCCTAGGGCAGTAGTTTTCAAACTTTTGTATTGGTGACGCCTTTCACACAGCAAGCCTCTGACAGCAACCCCTCTTATAAATTGAAAACACATTTTTTAAATGTAACAGTATTATAAATACTGGAGGCAGAGGAGGGTTTGGGGGTGGAGGCTGACAGCTCACAACCCCCATGTAATAACCTCATGACCCCCTGAGGGATCACGACCCCCACTTTAGAACCCATGTCCTAGGAGAAAATTGTATGTCTCCTGCTCCTTGGTTTTACTCATAGTCTGCCATATATTTTATGTTATCTGAGTCTCTGATGACCCAGCAAATGTTGTTCAATTTAAGAACAGTTTCACTGCAGATTTGACAAAACACAAAAGGTATCAATATGAGATAGCTAAATATAAGATTTCTAAAGATAGCTACAGCACTCGACCCAAGGTTTAAGAATCTGAAGTGCCTTCCAAAATCTGAGAAGGACAAGGTGTGGAACATGCTGTCAATAGTCTTAAAAAAGCAATACTCCAATGCAGAAACTACAGAACTTGAACACCAAAAAAGAAAATGAACCTTCTGTTGGTGGCATCTGACTCAGATGATGAAAATGAATGAGCATTTGTCCACACTGCTTTGGACCATTATAGAGCAGAACTTGTCCTCTGGAATGGTGATTGAAGCATGAAGGGACATGTGAATGTTTAGCACATGGGTCGGCAACCTATGGCACGCGTGCCAAAGACGGCACGCGAGTCGATTTTTAATGGCACGCTGGAGCCTGCCGGGACTCCAGCGTGCCATTAAAAATCCTGCCCAGCCCAGCCCGCTCTCCTCTGGCCTCCGCTCCCCCCGCGGGGGCAGGGAGCAGAACCATAGCCGTGCGCACGGGGTGGGCAAATGACCCCACTCTCCCGGCACGGCAAGCCGCGGGGTCCACGCTCCTGGGCCGGAGTGCAGCAAGCTGCCGGCCTCTCCCGCGCCTTCTCCCCTCCCCTGGAGCTCTGCTGCCGCGCACACAGCGCTCTGGGGGTAGGGGCTGCGCTCTCCCGCGTGGCAGTGTTTGGCTCCGCAGGGAGGGAAAGACGCTCCCCGCTCACCCAGAGCCCTGCCGCCGCGTGCGCAGAGCTCTGGGGGCCGAGGCTGCGCGCTCCCGCGGGGCAGCTTATCAGGCTCTGCGTGGAGCCTCATGGTAAGGGGTCCGGGGCCGGGGGAGTTGGATAAGGGGTGGGCGTGGAGGCAGTCAGGGGACAGGGTGGGTTGGATGGGGGGGGTCTCTGGAGAGGGCAGTCAGGGAGCAGGGGGGGTTGGATGGGGCATGGGAGTCCCGGGGTCTGTCAGGGGGCGGGGGGTGGATAGGGGTCAGGGCAGTCAGGGGACAGGGAGCAAGGAGGTCCTGGGGGGGGGCAGTTAGGGTGGGGGGGGTCTCTGGAGGGGGTGGTCAGGGGACAAGGAGCTGGGGGGTTGGGAGTTCTTAGGGGGGCAGTCACCCAGCCCTCTCCCCTGAGCCCTGACCCCCCCACACACACACTCTGCCCTGAGCCCCGCACACACCCCAGACCCCTGCCCTGAGCCCTGTACCTCCCTCATACACACCCAGCCCTCTGCTTGACTTCTTCATCCCACCCCTACAACCCTAGCCCTGACTCTGGCACCCCCACACATCCCCAGCCCCCCTCTGCCCTGACACCTGCACCGCCCCACATCCCTAGCCCCCCTCACACCCCATGCACCCGCCACATCCCCACCCCCACCCGGAGCACCAAACGGGAGCTCCTGCACACCCCCCCCCACATTCCTATCTGCACCCCTCTCATCAAATGGGAGCTGCCCAGGTAAGTGCCCCACACCCGAACCTCCTGCCCCAACTCTGAGCCCCCTCCCTCATTTTAGCTCCTGGCCCGACCCTTCACCCCCAGCCCTGTGCTCAGTGCACTGCCACCGTCAGCTCAGTGCAAAGAGAGGAAGAGAATGGCCAGAACCAGGGAGAAGGTAGGTACCCACTGTATGTAGGGAGGGCTGGGACCCCAGACTGGCAGCGGGCTGAGTGGATCCGGCAGCCAGGATCCCAGCTGGCAGGAGCCGGCGTATGGAACCCCTGAGCGGCAGTGAGCTGAGCCGCTTAGTCCACTGCCGGTCTGGGGTCCTGGCCACAGGCCTCGCTCAGCCCGCTGCCGGCCTAGGTGAAAAGAACCCCAGACCAGCAGCAGGCTGAGCGGGCCGGTGGCGTAAGATCAACATTTTAATTTCATTTTAAATGAAGCTTCTTAAACATTTTGAAAACCTTGTTTATTTTACAATACAACACTAGTTTAGTTATATAATATATAGACTTATAGAGAGAGACCTTCTAAAAAACATTAAAATGTATTACCGGCATGCGAAACCTTAAATTAGAGTGAATAAATGAAGACTCAGCACACCGCTTCTGAAAGGTTGCCGACCCCTGGTTTAGCATATCTGGCACCTGAATACCTTGCAACACCAGCTACAACAGTGTCATGTGAAAGCCTGTTCTCACTTTCAGGTGACATTGTAAATAAGAAGCGGGCAGCATTATCTCCAGCAAATGTAAACAAGCTTGTTTGTCTTAGTGATTGGCTGAACGAGAAGTAGGACTGAGTGGACATGTAGGCTCTAAAGTTTTACATTGTTTTGTTTTGAGTGCAGTTATGTTAAAAATATCTCTATATTTGTAAGTTGAACTTTCACAATAAAGAGATTTCACTACAGTTCTTGTATGAGGTGAACTGAAAAATACTATTTATTTTGTTTCTTTTTTACAGTGCAAATATTTGTAATAAAAATAATATAAAGTGAGCACTGTATACTTTGTATTCTGTATTGTAATTGAAATCAATATACAGTAAAAGCTGTTTTATCTGGCATGTTGGAGGAATGGGGAATGCTGGTAAGTGAAAAATGCCAGTTAACTAAGGCTACGTCTTCACTATGGGGGGGGTCGATTTAAGATATGCAAATTCAGCTACGCGAATAGCGTAGCTGAATTCGACGTATCGCAGCCGACTTACCCCGCTGTGAGGACGGCGGCAAAATCGACCTCCACGGTTTCCCGTCGACGGCTCTTACTCCCACCTTCACTGGTGGAGTAAGAGCGTCGATTCGGGGATCGATTGTCGCGTCCTGACGGGACGCGATAAATCGATCCCCGAGAGGTCGATTTCTACCCGCCGATTCAGGCGGGTAGTGTAGACCTAGCCTAAGAGGGAGGGAGTTTGGGTGCGGGAGGGGGTGCAGGGCGCAGGCTCTGGGAGAGAGTTTGGGTGTAGGAGAGGGCTCGGGGCAGCGGGTTAGGACGCGGGAGGGAGTGCGGGGTACCAGATCTGGGGGACGCTTACCTCGTGTGGTTCCCTGCAAGTGCAACCTGTCCCGGCTGTTCCTAGGCAGAGGCGCGGCAGGCAGCTCTGTGCACTGCCTCCGCCCGCAGGCACCACCCCCGCAGCTCCCATTGGCCACGGTTCCCAGCCAATGGGAGCTGTGGAGCTAGCACTCGGGGCCGGGCGGAGGCAACGTGCAGAGCCTCCTCCTGCACCCAAACTCCCTCCCAGAGCCCATATTTGAAAATGTAGAAAAACATCCAAAATATTTATAATATATTAAAATTGGTATTCTATTATTGTTTAATAGTACAATTAAAACTGTAATTAATTGTGACTAATTTATTTAATCTAGTTAATTTGTTTTGTATTAATTGCTTGAGTTAATTGCAATTAATTGACCGCCTTAAAAATTTGTCTGCTATTTTGAAGAATGCAAACACTACCTGGTGTTCAGGTAGGACATCAGCAACCTTCTACTGATCAACTATGTGCTATGAGTGTCTGTCTGCATTCTTTAAGGCTATATCTGAACACCTGAATCCGTTTGGGATACATGCATACGGGAGGCTGAGGGCTAGAATTTTAAGCACTCGACACCCACAAATGAGACCAAATTTTCAAAACAGGTCAGCTCTCATTTAGACACCAAAAGCAAGGCCAGCTTGTCAAACGTTTTTGGCACCTAGAAGCTCCCCCCTGGGATGTTTATGGCCAGATTTTCAAAGAGCACTCAATGTTCTGAACACTTTTAAAAATTTGACCCTGATTATAGGTGCCAAGCACTTTAAAATCTGTCATTAAAAGTGCATGTGTTCAGGCATGGGGGTGTTATCTGTATCTATGAATATACAGGTGGCACAACATGTATGGAGCTGAAACTGTTAGTTTGTATAATGAAACATAGAGGCTAGCATACAGTGAGATCTTGCAATCTAAAACTCACTCAGGGTGTTTCAAGTGGGCCTCCCAGAAAGTTGACTGAGAGAGGTTAGGAAAGAATAGGAGCTACACCTTGGACAACATGGGCAAGAATGTCTCTTTGGCACACACACTGAAATCTTTCCAAAATCCTCTATCTTAATATCAAGAACAGGGTGAAAAAATTAAGTTTGTAATAATGCACAGTAGGCTTTATGTTTTTAAGATTTAATTTTAAAATAAGTTTCTATATTTTGTCAGGTACAGACATTATTACAATAGTAGTAGCTGAAGGTCCATGCTGTCGCACCGGTGTAATTTGTAAAATTTTGTATAAAAAAAAGCCAAAAATGACTGAGTACTTAAAAACTGGATGGTAACAGACTGCAAATCCCAGTGATGGTTGAACCTGCTGATATTCTAAGCTCTCAACCATGCTTGCAGTTATTTCCATGACTTCAGATGGACTCAACAGATATTCTAGGTTTCAGGATGGTGCTGGGTTTGTTTTGTGTGCTCGTTGTTTTGGACTGGGAATGTTGTGTTGATTTGTGTAGGTGGCAAATGAGGGGTATGTACCGCAATGAGGGACTATGTATGTTTGGGAATATGATGTATGTTGGTTGTGTTGTGTGGCTGGTTTTGAAGAATGGTGGCAGTTGGGCCAAGTAATTCATCTTCTGTGCAGTCTGCCTCATACAACCAATGAAATTGTTGCATGCACATTAGCAGTAGAGTAAGGGGGGGGTGACTGATAGTTACATCTGATATCACAATGACTTAGGACTCTTGGCATGGTATAAATACATGCCTTACTGTAGCTTTAGACCTCATGGGTATAATTCATAAAGGCAAAATGGCTGAGAACTTAAACATTGGACAGTATCAGACCTTGAATCCCAGTGATGATTCAACCTGGTGATATTCTGAACAATAAGAGATGTCAACCATAGTTGTAGCTGTTTTCATCACTCCACACTGACTCAACAGACATTCTAGGCTTCAAATTGACACAGTGACAATCCTGGAATCCTATTATATAGATAAACAGATGTGCTTCTGCTTTATTAATTAACACAACTTTGCCAAAAGCTTGTAGAGGTAGAAATTTACTTCTCTTCCACCTATTTTTCTTCAATGGCTTGTGAACTTCAAAGCCTCATTGGGATCAATTAAATGTCAACATTATTAAATAAGTAATTTATCTTTTCCCTTTTTCTTAAAAAATAAAACTAACAAGGAAACTAGATGCAGAAACTATACTAATGTCATATTTATGTTACACAGTTGAATATCTCTTGAGAAATGCAAAAGTTAATGCTCCCATTGAAGCCAATGTCTGTCTTTTTTCTTGATTTCTTTCATAACAGGATTTGGCCTACATTTTTCTTACCACAATGATAAACTGTCCACACATTATCCAGGCCCTATAAACTCTAGAACCTGTAAACATTTAGGTTTACATTTTCAAAAGTAGCTAGTGATTTTTGAGTACCCAACTTTAGGCACCTAAAAGAGCTATGATTGTCAAGGGCAGAGGCACTTTCTGAAAATCAAGTCTGTCGGGTGTCTCATGTTGGGCACCCAAAACCGAGTCACCTAATCAGTAGTGACTTCTGAAAATGTAGGCCTTTGATTATGACATATTAAGCAACAGCTAAAGGTTTACAATAGCATGGAAATGCAGGAAAAGAATGTGATATATATATGCAACAAAGATGAGTTAATGCTATAGGAAAATTAGTTTTTTCCTGTTCCTGGAATTGTGATTTTTGCCTTTAATTTTTATGCTGTATTAACATATTTGCATGTAATACCTATATTTATTAATTACATATATAGGTATGTAAGTACCACAAACACAGGAGTGCACTCAGTGGACCTGATTCTCCACTGCCTTGTTCACTCATTTACATCTGTGCAAAGTGAGTGCAAAGCTGGGTGTAAAATATGTATGTCAGAAGTCTCCTTTCCTTTAAACCCACGTTAGCATTTCATACTCCCTTTGCACAAAGGGACGTAAGTACACAGTGTGTGAGGCAGTTGAGAGTCAGGCCCTATGTCTTCAGGTTACTATTAAGACAAGACTTAATAAGAAGATAAGTTGTCATGTTGACTAGTCTCTCTTTGAACATCATCAGTCTACTCACTTCTTTCCTAACACTAGATTTTATGTCCTAGCGTTTATTTTGTTTGTCGTCTGCCTCATACGGGAAGCTCCCTTATAATTCTCAAATATGTAGGGAGAGGACAAGTGATCCCTTTTATGTAACCACTTCTTTTTCCTTACCCTGGAGATCATCTCTCACACATTCAATTCGCTAGTCCCCTGCAGGTAAGTACATATTTCCTAACAAGACAGCTCTCTTTGGTAAGTGCTGCTTTTTTGTACACTCCTGCTAACTTAGCTTTTGGGGGGGAAATCAAAAGCCTTCAATTACAGACATGTTATGAAGGCTTAATATGTTATAGCACCTCCAGTGCTACTTGAAGGACAAAGCTGGCTTTGTGTTTGCTGGCAGGCAACAGCTCACTCTAAGGAGGACGTTGCACAGATGTAATTACAAAGTGCCACTTACAGATTTAGGAATTTATTCAGTATCACCTAGTACTCCCTGACTCCATTCTATTAGCTCATAAAGGTAAGCCTGTAGATCAGAGCAAATGACCGCAGTGTGTTCAACAGCAGTGGCAAGAGTGAGAAGTCCATGTAAGGTATGAATCTCTCTGGTTTGTGCTCCATAGCACCTGAATCCTGTTTCCAAGGGGGTTATAGGAGAACTCCTTATTCAATTCCTGCTCTCAGTAGTTATATAGAATTATCATGGTCATCTGTTCTTATTTCTTTTTTTAAAGAAAGAAAAACAACTTCTATGTTGCACTCCAGAGTTGCTAAAAGTTTTCACCATACAATGTCATTATATGATCATTGTTCGTAGCATACCCTGTTTATTTACAAAGAATGCACAAAGTCTTGTTTCCCTGAACACAGTAGGAATCAAATAAGACTGTTTTTCTCTGCTCACAATTCCAAACCTCTTTCCAGACAGTATTCTGATCAAAAGGCTCTCTTGGGGTTTTTTCCACAGCTCCCTGCACCTAGTGCTCATTCTAGCTGTCTCCTTGGATTTCTGCTGCTTCTGAGTTTCTCTCACACATACACACATCTATAAGCAAATGCATCCCTTGCCCCTGAGTATGTTACCAGATCATAGTGGAACCCCTCAGGATGTATGGCCCAACTCATATTCCAGCTTTGCATATGCCTGTGTGTAGGAATGTGTTGCTCCCTAATCACAAGCCTTGAAGAACGGCAAACTGTTCCCTTGGCAACGAGGCAGGAGTGACCTTGTTCTAGTGCCTATGTTTGGAAAACTTATTGGCAATCTGACATCACCCTTGCAGCTAGTGTTCACGCGCTCAAGAGATGGGTTTCTTATCTTATGTAATTGACTACTGCATGTCTTCTTCATGCGCAAGATTTGTACCAATGAGAAGTGCTGTAAACAAAGCAAGTAATATAATAAAAACCCCAGGGAAGGTTTTTTCCGGGGAGGCTTTTGGCTTGAGGCTTTAGAAGCGAAGTACCACAGACCTGGCGTTCTGTTTCCTTTCCTGCGTCGTCACCACACCTGTGTTTTGGGCAGAGGCCCCTATTGTATTAGCTATCTGTTCCATAAATGAGCATGTTACAGGGTGGACTGGGCCCTTTTACACGGAGCTGGTCCAGCCTACTTGTGCCTTGTTAACTGCCTTGCTATGAGGCCTGGTAGAGGGCTGGTCTCTTAAAATAAAAAAGCCAGAAGAAATAGAGAAAAAGCTGTGGCAGAGACTGCAGAACGGCAGCAGTGAGCAGGAGGTTCCTAGACCATAAGAACAGGGTGTTGTGGAGTTCATTACGGAGCCCTGAGGAGGGAACACAGAAACAGGGTGCTGCAGAGCCACTGCTGGCCATGAGAGAGTGTTCAGAAAGCAGCTGGCCCTATTACAACAGACCTCAACTGCTTCTTACATTTATCCTAAATGAAAGGCAGCTGTTACACCCACCAGCTTAAATGAGGGTTAACCCAACCCATAACAAGACTATATGTTGTCTGGAGGGGCTTGTCATTTGTAATTCTGTTAAGCATATTGAAATGCTGTTTGTAAGAAAATACTTATATAAAATCAAGCTATAGTGTACTCAAGGGACACACTCTGAGTACTGTAATTAGTTACCAATTGAACACTAAAGAATTCCACCAGGTTAGCAGTTCCCACAGGGTAACTTGTAGACTACTGTTGGTCTGTGGAAACTTACTGGTGGTTTGTAAAGAGCTGGCTGGTCACATGGTGCTGCATCTGAAGGGTTTCCATCTGCTTTTAGGTGTCTCTGTTTTCATCACAAATGAGAGCATGAAAGCCTGTAAAAGCACTTGGATAGAAGGAAGAGAAGCCAAACTAGCTGCCTCTGCTATGAACAGTTACTACATAGGAACAAGAGAAGTTACTCTCAGGAACTGGAGTGGTCAGTCACTGCAGGGAAAGGAACAAAGCAGCCAGGCAGTATGTCCAGAGGAGCAGGGGAAGAAGAGATCCAGGTGGCTGGACAGTGTGTCCAATGAGAAAGAAACCTTGGGAGGAGGGATAGCTCAGTGGTTTGAGCATTGGCCTGTTAAACCCAGGGTTGTGAGTTCAGTCCTTGAGGGGGCCACTTAGGGATCTGGGGCAAAATCAGTACTTGGTCCTGCTAGTGAAGGCAGGGGGCTGGACTCAATGACCTTTCCAGTCCTAGGAGATAGGATATCTCCATTTAAAAAAAAAAAAAAAAAAAAAACAACCAAAGGGCATTGAAGCATGTGCAGGGGAAAGGAGCAACAGGCAAACATATGCAGGACTTGGGGAGGAAAAAAGGATCAGGTGGTAGAGATGTATGTTGAAGGGGAAGAGGGAGAAATAGAAGAGATCGAAGAAAGAGATAATGTACTAAACAAAAATGGAGAAAGTGGTTGTACTCTTATTGCATTAAAGACAATTAAATATATATAAATCTTTTTGCAATATTTTCCATGTGAGCAATTGCTGCAGGTGCCATAGGGGGTGGTCTATGAGAATGTCTGAAATGTGGTGTGTACTCTGAAAAACTTTTTGTGAATCCCTTAATTATAGGATATAGAAGGCTTCAGTCACTTCTGAGCAGAATAAAAACTCTGAAGCATCTTGATATTATTGTTGAATTCCAGTGTTTCTGTAATTCTTTGAAGTTGGGTATAAAGCCTTGAATCATTCAAGTATGGGATTTGATAAATGGCAGTTAGAATATAGTATATAGTTAGCATAATAGCTCTTAATAATTACAACAAACAATCTTAGATAAATAGAATAGTGCTGCACCACACTACCCAAGAACGTGTTTCCAAAGTCACTACAGACCCATTCCTAAAGCTCTCATTCCATGGCGCACCTATTAGTTGCTGACTTGCAGTTCTAGAAGATTACAGTATAAATCAAAAGGGGTGGTTCTGTGGTTGAACAATGTAGTACTTATGTCAGGAAGGGAGTGTAGTCTAATGATTACAGCAGGAAATGGGCAATAGGGACTCCTGGTTTCTTTTTTTCCTGGTTCTGCTACTTATTTTGTATATGTCCTTAGAAAAATTAACTATGTTCTGCCTCAGTTTACCTGTTACAGTTATAACTAAGGCTACGATTTAGTCATGGGTATTTTTAGTAAAAATCATGGACAGGTCACGGTCAATAAACAAAAATTCATGGCCCGTGACCTGTCCATGATTTATACTAAAAATACCTGTGATTAAATCTTGGGGCAGGCGGGGACACGCTGCTGGGGGGGAACACTGGGGTAGCTGCTACTGTGGGGGGGTGCCTGTGCACCAGCTGTTAGGGTCCACGGACTGAGGCTGCTCTGGCTGGCTGGCCACCACCGACGCAGACCACGACAGCTCCGGCCGGCCGGGGACTGCTACTGGGGCTGTGTACTGCAGCTTCTCCAGGGCCGGCGCAACCCATTTGGCGACCTAGGCGGTCGCCTAGGGCACTGCAATTTGGGGGGCAGCGACCGCGGCGGTATTTCCAGGGCGGGACCTTCCGCCACCTTTGTGGGGGGGCGGCATTTCAGGGCGGGACCTTCCGCCGCCTAGGGCGGCGGAAAAGCTGGCGGCGCTCCTGGGCTTCTCTGGCCAGCCAGCCAGCTAGGGACCGCTGCCCAGGGCTATGGACTGCAGCTGCTCCGTCCATTCAAGGACTGCTGCCACACTGACCCCTGCAGAAGTCAGAGAGGTCGTGGAAAGTCACGGAATCCATGACTCCTGTGACCTGTGTGACAGACACAGAGTCCTAGTTATAATACCCCTCAAGGATGTTGTGAGAATTGATTAATATTTATAAATCTCTTTGAAATACTTTTAGGAAAAGTGGCACTGCATAAAGGTGCAAAATTGAATTCTATATGTATAATATCGTGAAGAAAATTATAACTTATTAGAAGACAGCAGCATATACTGTTAGGCCCAGATTTTTATAGATATTTAGGCACTGCTGCACTCAGCATTGCAATGCCTAACTGACTTAGGAGTCTAAGGTCTTGTCTACGTTGCTCTACAGTGCAGATTATGGTGTGGCAGGGGGGGAGAAGTGAATTACAGAGTGCACCAAAATGTTGTGATCTGATTGCCCTGTGTGGACAATGCCGTCACAAACTAAAAGACACCTAGTTCACGTTAATGTAACCTGGTGGGATTTTGCTTTCAGAGCAACGTCTAACCCTTAGGCAACTTGCCTCAAAATGGAACATTCAGCCCTGAGTTAGGGGTCTCTGTGCTGCCCAGGCTCCCTGTGGAAGGCATGGGGATAGTTAAGCACCTAAGAAAGGGATTTTTAGAAGCTGGCCAGCTGAGCAGGGAGTTACCTGAGCAAGCCAGGACTGAAATGTCGAGGAGAAGGGTGGGGAGAGGAGCATCGCTTAGGCACCTAACGGTCTGTCTACACTTTAATGTAAGCCCAGGGTTAGTAGCACTTGAGTTAACAGATCCTGGGTTTGTTAATCTAGGGTTTGAATGTCTACAGTCACTTGTCTACAGTTCAGGTTAGGATTGTTGAATACTGGGTTCCAGTGCCTACCCTGCATTATGCTGGCCTGAGACCAACCACCCATATCCCAGACTTCCTAGCTGCCCATGCTAGGCCTTTATTCATGGTGCAGTGTGAGAAAACTTGATTTCCCACCAAACTTGACTGTCCAGAGAACTAAGAAAGTCGGCCCATGGGAGTGTGGAATACTTTTGCTGGATCCCAGTGGTGCTGCATCCTATGCTGCAAAGCAATAGGGCTTGAACTGTGGGTCACAGCTTGATTCAGGCTTGGACCCTCTACTCTTGTGGGATCCTGCGACCCTGGGTCCAAGGCCTGAGTTAGCCCAATTTGTGTGTAGATTTCCATTGCAGTTTAGACATACCATAAGAAACTGACTTCATGCTCCTGGCTGAGAGGCCAGAAATAGTCACCTCCCTCCACTGAGGATCTTCAGCCATGAACCCTCTCTTGGAGTTAGGCCAATAAGCCAGGTCAGCTGAGTGAAGCAACACTTAAATGCCTTTGAAAATCTCTGCCTTAGAGTCCAGTCCTTCATCCCTCTACTCTCATAAGTTCCACAAATGTCTATGGGACTAGTTGCATGAATAAGGGATGCAAGATTAACCCTTTCCTTAGGCTCATTATGAGAGCTACGTTTGTGATTACTGGTGATAATGGACTGATTGAGCCAATAAGGAGACCTAAGTTAAATATGTATAGCATGAAACAGGGAGTTAAGGCAAAACCTATTTTTCTTAGCAAATATATGGATACAACAAATGGGTAGTAAAGCAAGAACAGTTGTGTTCAGTGCACAATTGGATGACTTTTCTAAAGAAAATATAGAACAAATCAGCGAAGGAAGTTAAGAAAGTAAGTGTGCTCAAACACCTTTCCCCTTTCCTGGAATTTCCAATGTTCTCACAATAGATAGTCACACAATATATTGCCTATCTTTGCGAAACTGTGGGGAAGCATTCAGTGATGCAGAGGATGACATCCAAGCACCTGTTTCATAGACAGTAAAGTAAACCAGTAATTTAGGTTTCTATGATTTATAGATAAACAACCAGACCACATATTGGAATTGCCTTTAGGCAGGGACAACTCATTCAGTGTTCTCTTAATAGTAATAACTTAGATATATGGAGTGTCTTTCATCCCCAAAGATCCTGAAGCATTTTATTAACTCAACCAACTACTGTGTACATAAAGGAAATGCTTGACTCATGAAGAAAATGCAACCACTTCTGGGGCAAAAAGCAACAGTTGCTTAATATCACTATACAACAGTTTAGGACAGGAAGTGAAGAAAGAAACTATATCAAATTAAAATTGTAGGTGGAATTCGGTTAGATAGAATATAATTAAATCTAACTACTGGAGTTGGAATGTGGCCAGTGTACAGCATACAATACATCTCCACTAGAGAAAAAATTCTTTTTTTTTTCTAAAGTCTCATTTGAAATTAGCAGAGTGTCCCTCAATACTACATTGGAACATAGTTTCAATGCTGTCTTAGCCCCTTATCCTGCGTGGGTGGACCTTTGTGTCTGCATGCAGCCTTACTGCAGTGGTGCTCTTCATGAGTACAGGACTCGGTCCGTGTAGAACAGCTTGAAGAATCGGGACCTTGGAGAGAAGAATACAATACCACTTCTTACTGCACTTTGGGGTTTCCTGAGAGGTCTCCTATCCAAAAACTGACCACGTTCAACCCTTCTTCGTGACATTGGAGAGGATTGCTGTGGTTTCAGTTTCCTTGGAAATATTTAAGTGGGTGCATGTGGGTGAAAGGAATATATGTTTTTATCATTTATATATCATTTATATTCCAGAATCACCCAAAATATGGGGTACTGTAGAGATTCTACAGGGAGACACTGTCTTGGCCCCAAGGAATTCACAGTCTAAACAGACACAACAAAAGACATGGGAATAGGATGGATGCACAAGAAAAACTATTTGATGTGCTGTTATGGCAGTAACAAGTAGTGGATTTGACAGTGTTTTCTGTCCATTACCTCCTTCCTTCATGCTTTGCATGTGTTCTGCTATTCCAAACTAGTTGCTCCCCCATGTGTGATTCTCAATTACAGTAAGCCCCCTTCCTAACTTACTTCATAGACTAGGAATTTAGTGTGGGAGATAAAAATGCAAAACAATCAGACAGTAAGAAGGTGTTTCTGTTTTAAACATATTGGGCCAAAATCTCATCAGACTTGCACTCTGTTCAAATCAATAGGATCACTTGGAGTGTAAATCAGGACACCATTTGGTCCTTTGTTTACTTGTTTTAATACAATGTTTTTATTATTCATGCATCTGAGAAGGCAATGGCAATTTTTAATTCCTTTCTCTGCCCTTTTTAGTCGACAGGGCGTCTGAAGAGAATGCCTACAGTGAAACATTTATTTGCAGACAAGTGAAGAGAGGTTTATCGAGTAGTGAAAATATGGTCTTATTTGGTTGCTGTCTTTTCCATATTTTTTTTTTGAGAGAGAGAGAGAGATTAACTTGTACAAGAAAAGCACTTTAATGAAACATAACTGTTTTATGAATAGAGCGCAAAGAGATCTCCATGCAATATTTATATGCTGTCTCAATTACCATTGCAAATAGATTTGATGATTCAGCAGATAGGAGTTTTAACAGGATCTTCAGTAATTCCTTTCTCCATTAAGTTCTCTGAAGGAGAACCCAGATCTACACTGTAGCCTGGACTTGTATTCCGTTTAAGTCACACATTTCAGTGCAGTAAGAAATAATGTAATCTGTTGTAACCCAGAAATGCAGACAAGCTAGTGAAGCAGAGCCGAATGGAATGCTGATATTCTGTAGCAACATAAGTTTCCAGTAAGCTTTCTTTAATATAAGATTCTTTGAAGTAAATGTGTCTGGCTTCCAATCACATTGAAATGTGTTGGGGATGTGTGTGTGGGAGGGGGCAATGGGGGAATGTACACCTTATAGTAACACACACACTCTGTACAGAAGCATTCTAGAAAGAAGCGAATGTGTCACTTCCAAATTTTGTTCACTTTACTGTACAAAACAAAAGCATACATTTTTATGGTCTCCAAAGGGGAAAGTCAGTGAGTTATGAGAAGTGAAGAAACCCAGAGCAGAAACTTGGAGGAATTAGCACACGGCACTGTGTGAGAGATCTTACAAAGAAGGACTTTTTTTTTTCCCCTTTACCAATGTCAGAATGCTTGCTGCCTTTTTTAAAGCATCATCAGGGGAGTAGAGAGCAAGTGCCACTCGCACAGGAATACATGAAGAACTGCTGTTAAGAATATTGTGACAAGTTATATGAAGCACCAAGGGATATTCCAGACTTTATCAAGAGTGAGGCAATCATTTTCACAGTCATAAAAGTACCGTGGCAGGCAGACTGCAAATGTAATAAAAGGATGGAGAGCAGGGGGGTATGTTGTCTATGCTCATAAAAGGGGATGGTGATTGTGTAGTTACAGTCCTTCATAAAATCCTTCAAGTTAGATGGAGGGAAGGAAATTAGGTCAGAAGACTGGTACAAAGCAACCTACATTATGTTAGCTAAAATAAAGGTGACTAGCAGGATCGAAAACAGCAAAACAATCTCATTATTCCAATACATAAGGGGCTTCTACATGTCATTCTAGATCAAGAACAACAGACAGGACAAGGTAGATGCTTAGGAAGAGAAGAGAACTGTGTCAGATTTCTTCTCTGGAAAGCTGTGATGGAAGAGGCAAGGGATTGTAATCAATTACTCTTCTCAATGGGATTCGTTAATTGTGCAAAGATTTTTAATGTCCAATCCTCTGGGAACTTGAATGGTTACAGGTTTCCCTTTTGGCCTAAATGGATTTATTCAGAAACAATAAAGGAATGCAGTGGATTGTCAGCATGTTACAAGACTGTAGAATTACACAAGAAAGGGCTTTGCAACAATAAACTTCCTTTTTATCTCTTTTGAGAAAATGATAGTGGGTGGTTTTGAGGATGTAGTGCGGACACCTGATAGGCAATTGGAAATGTGAAGTTCAGTATGGTTTTCTTTTTCATATGTATCATAGACAGCAACTGAGACAGTCTTTTGGCAGATGTTTTGTGGCTTGTACTGTGGCATCTTTCTGGCTATTTAAGACACCAAGGCCATGGTAACAGAGCTAAAAATATATAGATTTGGAACAAGAGGTTTGCTTCAGTCGTTTAGGCTTAGTGATTAATGAGAACTGTGATAGCTCTCTGGAGATTCATAAGAGACCATTAATGACTGGTTCATTTATAAATGATAAAGATCTCTCAACATCAAAGTACTTCAAAAAGTACAATAAATAGGGGGAATTTTGAACTTTGCTGAGATCTGGACAGTGGTGCAATATAATTGTCACCTAGTTAGTGTGACTTCTGAAAGGATGGATTTATCAAGAAGATAAGTTTTCATGTTGTTGTTGTTTTTTCTCCAAACATTTTGTTTTCTTCTTCTTATGCTTCACATATCAGCTTACCAATACAAGGTTGTACATGTTTCAAACAGCTGTGAATCTCTCCAGAACGCCCATCAAATCCCAAAGCATGCACATAAATAACGTCTACAAATTCAGTGTACAAATTTTAATGAATAAATAGCCTTCCTATTTGTTATACAATATATCTACTTTCAAATTTTAATCCTACCCATGTACTTTAATATATATTGAAATTTGATCAAATATGTATGGTAAATAAAAGCACAATTTGATATTTACAAGATATTTTTCTATAAATAGATAAATATAGTAGTTATTTCAGTGAATACTTTTAGAAAGAACGAGTAAAAGAAGCAAACGTGGTCCAGTGTTTAGGGCACTCATCTGGGAGTCAAGGTTAACAGGCTATTTTCCCAAATCTGTTCCTGACTCGTCAAATCTTGGCCAAGAAATTTAGGCTGAATTTTTAGAACTGTGTGTGCAGCTGGTTATTCATGTAATCCCTCTGTGCCTCCATTTCCTCCTGTAAAGTTGGCATAATACTTATTTCACAAGAATATTGTGATGCTCCATTGATGTCTGTATAGTATTTTAAGACCCCTGAATAAAATCCTATATAAATGCTGTATCTTTATTATTAGTTATTATTAAATTCACTTACAGTATAAGAAGGCCACATATTCAATGCAATTTTGAAAAATAACTCTCTCTCCATTGTTTCTTAGTTGTGATCCATTCTTGCTCCCATTGAGTTCAGTGGGGTCAGGGGCCCGCCTGCAGCAGAGCCAGTCTCCTGGCAACCTAATGAGCATAGCTGGTCCTCATAGAAGCTGTCTGTTTCACTGCACCACCTGATTGGTTGCAGGAGTCAGCAGGCTGATACTTAAGCTCAGTAGCAGCAACGCTCCCATGGCTGCTCAATGCATTCTTAGCCCGCAGCTGTGCTTGGGTCCTGACCTTGCTGCTGCTGTCTCTAGCCTTGCCCCTGTCTGTACTCATTCCCATTCTTCCAGCTTCTTCCTGACTTCTGACTCTTGGTTCAGACCCTTGGCTCTGCCTTCTGACTGTGACTCTGGTTCACCCTTGGGTTTAGGCTTTGGCTTCTGGCTCTGAGCCTTGGCTTTACTCTCAGACCCACCTGGTCTGGATCCAGTCCTAACTCGTAGTCTGGACTCTTGTGCCAACCATTAGGTAAGACCACCCATAATCCAGTTGCTGACAAGTGGCCAAACTCCCATTAACCTCAGTGCTGCAGGGTCAAGTTCATAGTTCTCACTGATTAGTAATATCAGCCATCATAACTGTATCAGTAGCTGGAGATGCAAACTTTGGGTCAAGACCTGAAATGTGTTGCGTGCCTGCAACTTCTATTGAATTCCATGGGAATTATAAATGCTCAGAACCTCTCAGGAGTGTCCCAATATTGTGAAATATCATCCTGAGGTGTGAACTTGTGTCTCTGTGTAGAGAGCAAATGGTAGTTCAGCAAAAATATTGCTATAGGATCAAATGCTCATAAAATCAATTAGCAGTTCAACTGAGCTAAGACTGATGAAGCAAGATCTTTTTTGTACACTCTATATTTTTAATGTAGCATACTGGAGTGTCGACTGTTTTGCCTATTACTTCCATCTAAAAGTTACTACAGATCTGAATAAGAATGAAAATCCATTGCAAAAATATGAATATTCATTTAATATTGTCCTCTGATAATGGTTAGGCAGGTAAGAAGTTGTAATTCTAGCTATAGGCTAGCTAAAAATTGTACACTCAACTCATTTGTACTAAAATACTCTATTGTTTTTACTATCCACTTGTTTGCCTCATTCAGCTGTTATGTCTTGTCATTTACACTGTAAGTTTGTGAGATCAGGTACTCTCCTTTACTATATATTTATATAGTACTTAGCACAATGGGCTTCCAACTGCCCTGAGACCTCTGTGCACTTTCAGATTATAAAACTTAAATAAGTAATTTTGCACTATATTGGTGTTGTTAATTTGAAATAACAATGGTAAAAATGTGAGATGCTCTAAAAAGCAGGCCACACATTTAATAATTGATTGTAAGGTTTACCTTTCCAGGCTCTGGCACTGTTTATTTATTCCAAACCTTGCAAGCTCCTGTTTTTAAGTTAATGACAATAATACCTTTTACTTACACAGCACCTTTCATCCAAGGTTCTTGAAGCCCTCTACAAAGGCCAATAAGTATCATTCTCTCCACATTACAGACTAGGAAATGGAAGTATAGACAGTTGAAGTGGCTTGCCTGAAGTCACACAATAAGCAATTGACAAAGTGGAGAAAAGATCCCAGATCCCTTGACTGACAGTCTCTTACATACCATCAAGCAATGTAACTTTTGAAATATCAGGCCAATCAAATGTTACTATGCTAATTTCTTTATGTCAGGATGTTAGCAGGAGTCCTTGTCTTCATATTACTAGTCTTATTTTGCAATGGATCATAGGCCTATGAGGAGGGAACCTTTTGTATTACTCCAAGCGACAGGATGGAAAACAGCATCACACTTTTTTTTACCTGATGTGGCATTCACCTAGGATTTACCCTCTGAAAGCCAAATAATTAGCTGCATGAATGCGTCCTTCAAAGCCTCCTTATACAAGAACAGAAACTTATAGTGGGTTTCTCAGGTCAATGTAACCTATAATACATATTACAGGCAAGAAAATCCACAGTATTAAGTTTATTGTGGGTGCATTTGGGCCAGATTCTGCTTTCAGTGATGCCAACGTAACTCTATTGACTTTAAAGGGAAAGACTGGAGTCTTCTGATGCCCACCTTGTAATCACAGGAAATTCGTTGTGTTGGATTTGATTTTAACAGACACATTCTGTCTTAACTCCCACATTCAATCTACTAGAGACAAAGGAAAAAATCCAAATCCTTGACAATATGATGTATATGAAATTTCCTTCCCAGTCCCAAACTGGTTATCCAATTAACACCTGGCAAGCCACAAATCACTATGGTTAAGTATCTAATTCCATTTGTACCTTTAAGACCATTTGTGTCTGAATAAGGCCTGGATCTTTTAAAGACTTAAGCATATGCTTAATTTTATGTACTGTGAGTAGTCCATTTATTTCAATGGGACTACTCACGGTGCTTAAAGGTAAGCATGTGAGTAGTCTTTGCAGGATTGGGGGCCTTAGACTGTAAACACATTGGGAACTATCTAATACTGTATATCACCAAGCTCATTGTCACTTTTCAACAAACATCACTTTTACCCTGAGATATCACTGATGTCCAACCATTTTCTTAAATCCTATTCATGTGGATTATTTAGAATGATGAAATGTACCTTTTATTATAATGACTGTCACTCATATTCAAATATGACTATAGGTCAATGTTCCCTCTAATTTTTTACATTCAAGTGTGGAAAGAATTTTGTTATGTGCACCAATATGGAGGTGATGTGTGGCGGGGTGGGACCGAGGGGTTCGGAGTGTGGGGGGGGCTCAGGGCTGGGGCAGAGGGTTGAGTTGCAGGTGGGGGGTGAAGACTCTGGCTGGGGGTGCAGGTTCTGAGGTGGGGCTGGAGATGAGGGGTTTGCTGTATGGAAGGGGGCTAAGGGCCAGAGGATTGAGGTGCGGGGGGGGGGGGGGGGGGGGGGCCGGGGGGGGGGGGGGGGGCTGGGGGGGGGCTGGGGTGAGGGGTTGGGGGGGCAGGCTGTCCCAGGGCTCTGGCAGGGAGAGAGGAGTTAGGTTGGGGGAGATTTAGGTTGGATGGGGGAGGTTTAGGGTGGATATTAGGAAAAACTTTTCACTAGGAGGGTGGTGAAGTACTGGAATGGGTTACCTAGGGAAGTGGTGGAATCTCTTTCGTTAGAGGTTTTTAAGGTCAGGCTTGACAAAGCCCTGGCTGGGATGATTTAGTTGGGGATTGGTCCTTCTTTGAGCAGGGGATTGGACTAGATGACCTCCTGAGGTCCCTTCCAACCCTGATATTCTATGATTCTATGACTCCCCACAGCCCTCTCTCACCCAGCAGCCCAGGGCCCAGGGAGGGGAACCTCTCCCCAGCTGCGGCAGCTCCAAGGCTGGGTCTGGAGGAGAAGCGCCTCTCCCCAGCCGTGGCATCTCCGGGGCTGGAGCCGGGGGAGGGGCCCCTCTCTCTGGCTGCCACAGCTCTGAGGCTGGAGCTGGGGGAGGGGTGCCTCTCCACATCTGTGCAATCCTTGATAGCCTGCTGCACGGCTGTGCAGCTTAGAGGGAACTTAGATTATGACTGGAAATCAGTTTCCACATGTAGGGTTCAGGAGATGTGCCAGGGCAAGTTGGTGTCTACATTCCTTCCTACTGTAGGCCAAGTTGGCACAACAATATTCTGTTTTGCTTGTTCTGCTTTCCTCGTAGCAGAGTGCCAAGCTCGCCTGTCATGGGCTATATCCTCCCAGGTCATTAGGTCCAGCCCACCAGACTGTATATGCCGCTTGATGCAATCCTCGTAACGGAGTTTGGGATGGCCAACCTTCCTACTGCCTTTTTCAAGTTCACTTAGGCAGTCGATTGTTATCCATACATATAACATGGCTGATCCAGGTCATTTGCCTCTGTACTAACATGGCTTCCAGTCTCAGCATGGCTGCCAGCTGTAGCATTCCATTGTTGGTGATTTTGTCAGATCATTTGACTCCCATTATGCTGTGCAGGTAGGTGGCGTTATATCAGACAGTAAAGTTTTTGAATAAGGCAACAATAAAGGGGACAGGTCTCTAATGAGTGTAGAAGAAAAGGCCACACAACAGCTCTGTAAACTTGGTATTTTGTGGACACTTTGACCCCCTGTCTTGTCCATAGCTTTTGTTATACTAATAGGTTTGAAGTTTTCCTTCTTACCTTATTAATACAATATTGTAGATCTAATACAGCGTGTGAGTTATTTAGAGGGGAATAATGTGGTGCAGTTAACATGAGAAGGAGGTAGCATGCATAGACTTCAAATTTCTCAACACTCAGTGAAGGGAGAGGTTATGGAGCAACAGAGCAGCACTAATATTCTTTAAGTTGAGAAATCTTAAAGGAACAAGTCAAATTTCTTATGTTGACTTTACCTAAAGGTTGAACCATCATCCGTTTAATGCTCAGTCTTATACAGTAAATGGGTCATATTAAACATATATGGCTTGAAGAACCTGATGAGTTAAGGGGCAAGTGATAGTATATGGAGCCTTTCACCTTACAGTCAGTGGTTATAACACTGCTCCGGTCAGAGATGAGTTTGGTAGTCTCAGACCAGTTTCTAGTGGACAAGTGTCTGCTTATAAAATGTGACTACAACACTTTTAAAACACTTATAAAAAGTGACCCTAATTGCCCTCCTCCTTGGCTCAGTTTCAGCAGACAAGGCAAGGACTGACTTGGCATGGAGAAGGAATTAATCTCTCTAAACTTAAAAGGTGGAGGCATATTTACAGAGCAGTGTGAAGTAGTTTGCATTGCCTATACCTGTGCTTTGTCTGATCTGTGGATAAACTGTGGACTTCAATTTCCAGGAATGCCAAGCCAGCACCTTTCAAGAGAAATAAATTCAGTTTTTTTAAAAAGTTATAATATGGCCTTAGTTATTCAATGGCAGCATCTGGCATTTTAAACAATAGAAGGGGAACAGGAGAAGAAATGTTCTGCTGTTCTACTGGTCTGTTCTACTGGTTTTTATCCTTGGGTATTTTTGAAACATTTTAGACTTTCTCTTCCTCCATCCCTTTATTCATCTTACTTCCCATTCCCTCTATACACAAAGGTACAGCTACATTTTCAATAGCATTGCACCCTTACTGGATCAGATTCTATGCTAGCTTAAACCCTGTGAAACCCCACTAAGGGAACCAAATGACATGGCATACAAATCAGTCCAGGATTTGAGTACTCAATTTGTTTCACCTTTTTATGTGTAGGATGTTTTAAAAAGTTTTATTTAGCTTTTTTTCAATATACCTATTATAGTGGAAATGTATTAAGGGCTCAATTTTGATATTTTCCCACCTTTGCACTGGTATTATGCTGAATTCAATGGAGTTACTCCTAACTTTTAAGAAGTGAAAATAGTTGTAGTTGCTCAATTCAATGGCCACATTCTGGTCTGGCTTTATGCAGTCCCACTATTGGAGAGAAAAATGGGTCAGGTGAGTGAATAAGTTCACAGTAAAGATGGGTAGGTTTGCATACATGGGTAGTCTCAGGGGTCACAGGTGACTATCAGCCACAGTCCTGACATCTGATTCATGCAGGTGAACCACTATGCTCACATAGAGCTTCATAAAATTCAATGGGATTTTGTGTGAGCAGAAGGGTCTGCTTGATCAGATGAGATTTAATGTCAGGACTTTAGAGTGTACAAATCTCTGGGTACAGACTGTGTTCCTCTGTGCATGGTCGACTGCTTTCAATGGCATCCTTAATATCTTGTACTAATGGCTACCAAAATGGAAATACAATGATTGCTGTAGGCGTGCCTCTTCATACACACACACACACACACTTCTCTATTGGCTCAAATGCTTAGCGCTAACTTCTTGATCAACGTGCAATTGCCCCCTAAACAGATGCAGATACTTCGCAAAAGCAGTATTAATATGTGCTTGTAATGTTGCTGGCATCAGTCCCTCATGCAGATTACTCCTGGTAAAAGCATAAATAATCTGCACAGTTGTATGATGCACAGGGTCAGGTCAGGGTGTGTATGTATATAAACATGAGGAGCAAGGCCTATTGACTCTTGTTCCCCTGCTGTGCAGCTCCATCATCGAAGGCCTACTGTGTTGTCTCTCCATGGAGCTGTGGGAAGCGAGTGATGGAGTGGTCAACATATGCCTTACACACCTGCTGCTGGGTTTTTTTCCTAGCAGCTGCCCATGCAATGCACCTACCAGAATTTGACCTTATAACATATGTAATTATTTACTATCGTATTAGTTGTAAGATGCACAGGTCCAGATGAGCCAAAAGGTAGAAATGTAGTCCAGAATTACAGCCTTTAGCACTAGATGTATAAAAAAAATCCCTCATGGTAGTTTTATTTAAATTATAACATCTGAAGTTTCTTATACTTCCAGCTAACAATTGTGTGAAGTAGCTTGTCCACCCACACTGGAGTAACTCTAACTCAGAGTTTAGTTATTTTCTTCCCATGGCTTACCGAAGAGGGGAAAATATTCATGTGAATTAAGCTTAGCAGAGAAGCTGCTTTTGGGTAATCTCCCTGCAGTGCTCTGGAGCTGAAATCAAGAATCTGAAAAATATCATGTATTTTAAATGGCTCTGTAGACCACTTGATATTTGTTTAGTCTCTTGGTCTGATGCTGGAACGAGATGCAATGGACTTGTTTCACAACAGCCTTACTTTCTTTTTGAATGGATAGAAGCTATGTTTAATTCTTTACCACATTTAACTGTGTTTCAGCCGGTTCAGTTTTGAGGCTGTTTTAATATATTTATTTATATTTAATTTCTGACATATATGCTGAAATACTAATAGAAATGGTGTTGCAGGTGCTGGCGACTATGTAAGATGCACTCTTCATGGTCTGTTAGTAACGAACCAATATAATATGCAGCATGTACAACTTTTTGGAATTCTTCCAGATACAAGGTGCTATCTAATGGCATAGTATTTATTTATTATTAACATATTTCCCAGAAAATACTGTGGTGGAAATGCTGTCTTTTAGATGAGATATATAACTGACTCTATACAAATGGTATCATAAGATTCCTTACTTATTGTGTCTCAGTGATTCAGTATTAAATCTGCTCACTACTCTTAATTTCCTGTCCAAACCTGCTGAGTAAGGATGCTGTGACCACTTGGGGGACTTATCCAAAGTCCATAGAAGTCAATGGAATATGTTAGTCTTTAAACAGTGAATGCATTTTTGAGGTGGATTAAGTACTTTTGGTTAAAACTCAGTATATAAATGTAAGTTATCATTAAAATGCTATTTTACTTAACTGCTATTAGTTTAACTATAGACATTGGGCCAGGTTCTGATCTTGGTTACACTGATGTAAATCCAGAGTAACTCCATTGACTTAAGTCATTGGAATTACAATGAACTCTACTGGTATAACTCGGATTAAAATATGGGTCCATTACCATTACTCCACTTATTAGCATCTAAACTGCAGTTTTCATTTCATTTCCATTTACTAGCTCTCCCATAGGCATTTTTAGACTATTCAACGATAGCAAAACCCACCAATTCTTTCATAAATATGAACTATATGGTAAATGTGCTTTGTTTTGCATTTCTTTATTTTTTCCTCAGAGAAAAAACTGGTGATCCCAATGTAATTGTCCAGTTATTTTTTTAACCCTTCCTCTGACTTAAATCATGGGTTTTCTTAAGGAACTACACAAGTATTGGGGATTCCTATAACTTCCTTTCAAAAGGGTATGGGAAAATGTAATCCCGCATTTGCAGTGACAATACATTTCTTGTTTGTTTTCCCTAACAGAATCCAGTCAAAATTGTATTTCCCCAGGCAGGTCTGTATGTGCATAAATAATAGGATTTGTAAACAAGTGTACCTATCCATATGGTCACCCAGCTGGTTTTGAAAAATCCCTAGGGGGACACCAATTAGTGGTAGCACAAACATAAATTAATGAATAGTTGCAAAGGTGATGTTCTTTGTACAGTTTACAAATTATGATAAAACTAGTTACAGCAGCAATAACGTGTATGTTTATAAAGTGCCTTTTATCTTACAATCCCCTTAGCACTTTGTCAGGCTGACTTGTACATATAATTGAATGATGGGTCTTTGACTTACACAGCCATAAAGAGTAGAACTTTATGGGCAAATGAGCAAGTAATAGGTACAAAGGTGTGCTGCCTTTCAAATAAGTGAAAGACTTAAATACTGATGGTCTTTCCTTCTTTCTGGACCCTTGTGCATCTAAATGTATACATCAGGTGGAAGGGGAAGTTTGGACGGCCGTTTCCTCTGGAAGGATACACACGTTTGCTGAGCTCCTGCAGCAGGATTTGACATCTCTTCCATGGCATGCCTGCTTGCTTACCTGTTTAGCTTTTTGTAGGCTGATGTAGATACTGCAACCCTCCACAAAAACAAGCACATCCCTCATTCAGTCATCCTGATTATGACAGGGCTTGGATTTAGGCATGTGTCACAGCGTGATTGGCCTTGCAAGAAAGGGAGCAGGGTCCAGTGCACATGGACTGATTGCCTGCTCTCTAGCTGGGCTTAATGGAAGGCAGATGGGCCTTGCTGTGGGGGAGACAGCTATAAGCAAGGTGCTAGATGCCTGCAGACACAGCAGGGGGTAAGAAGGCTCCTGTAGAGCCCTGAGTTAGCAGGAAGAAGACAGCAGCAGGGAATGGCAAGAGGTGCTGAGAGACCAGGAAGACAGACCCTCAGGGAGGATGGGTTGGGTCCAGTTTGGAGCTAGAGCAGAAGAGTGTTTGAATTGTGAGGGGCAAACAGACCCTCAGAGAGGAGGGGCTGGACCCAGCTGAAAGTGGGAGGAAGATTATGTAAGTTTGAGTTGTATTTTGAAAGACTTTCTGCAGGGCTCAATAAACTGGACCACAGAAGGGGGGGATGTTTTGAATATCGGGAGTGTATGAACTTTTTAAGGGAGCCTGAGTTAAAGATCAGAGGGGTAGCCGTGTTAGTCTGGATCTGTAAAAAGCAACAAAGAGTCCTGTGGCACCTTATAGTCTAACAGATGTATTGGAGCATAAGCTTTCGTGGATGAATACCTACTTTGTCAGACGCATGAGTTAAAGAGAAACTGAAGCTGGCATCAGCAGAGCCACTTTTTGCCAGAAGGGGGTGCTACAGGGCGGGCTGCCCTTTGACAGCAGGATGTGTGGGGATGGCATACCAGCGCTTCTTTTTAGCTGCTATTTTGTTTTCCAGAATCTTAGCTTTTATTTCTGTAAAAAAAGTTTCTAGCTGTTATGGTTGTGGAGAAAATGTTAACACTGTAACCCAGGGATCGGCAACCTTTGGCATGCGGGCCGTCATGGACATTCGCTGGCAGGCTAGGACAGTTTGTTTACCTGCAGCATCCGCAGGTTCGGCCGATCGCAGCTCCCACTCACCGCAGTTTGCCATTCCAGGCCAATGGGGGCTGTGGGAAGCAGCGTGGGTTGAGGGATGTGCTGGCCGCCGCTTCCCACAGCCCCATTGGCCTGGAATGGTGAACTGCGGCCAATGGGAGCTGCGATCGGCCGAACCTGCAGACGCTGCAGGTAAACAAACCACCCTAGCCTGCCAGCGGATTTCCCTGACAGGCCACGTGCCAAAGATTGCTGATCCCTGCTGTAACCAATGCATAGATGAGAGTTAGCAGAGAGTCACTGCTAACTGAACTGCCCAGCTCTCTCAATGAGGTGTTCACTCAGTTGCCCAGTGCAAGACAGTGCAAAGGGGGTCCAGTGGCACTGGGCCTGGGCCCATCAGGGATATGTAAAGGGCTGTGGGTTTTTTATTTCTCATTGTTTTCTTCCATTGTGGAGGTCTTAGTCTTCTCTGCTTATGGCCCCATATGGACCATTCAGGGCCCCATTTCATACCTTGTACATTTCATTGATATGCACACCAAAACAGAGGCGGTATGATGGAGGTTATGTTAGAGAAGCTGAAAAAAGACAGTTTAGATATGGCTAATTGCAGAGGACAAAGCTATGACAATGGAGCTAACATGGCTGCATCAGACAAAGGTGTTCATGATCGAATTCAGCAGTTAAATCAGTATGTGTCTTTTGTCCCATGTGCTGCCCATTCACTGAATCATGTTGGAGAAGCTCCAGCAATCGTTCAAGTTGTGCTGTTTTTTGGAATTGTTGAGAGATTGTATATCCCGTTTTTCTGCTTCTGCTAGTCGTTGGGATGTGTTGAAAAAGCATATTAGCATTATATGAAAATGTCAAAGCACCGCAGGATGGTCAGCAAAGGTCGAGGCAATCTGTCCACTACAAAATCAGGTTGAGAATGTTCTTGCTGCTTTAGATGAGATCAAGGCTTCACACAATCTTACACCAGAACTTAATTCAGAAGCTGATAGCTTGCAAAGGAACACTTCAGATTTTTTGTTTCTTGTTTTGGCCGAGATGTGATATAATATCTTATCAAAAATTAATGATGTGAGCAAAAAATTAGAGTTCGGATCTTGATGTTCAAATGACTCACAGTTTACTGCATGGCTTTTGAGATGCTTTAATGGTATTATGGTCTTCTGGGTTCACTACATCTAAGGAAACTGCTGCTTCATGGGCTGAAATGTTAGAAATATCCACACAGCTCAAAGATGAATGATGTCAAAAGAGGAAAGTAATGCCAGTAAAACCTTCAAAGGATGAAAAGTCATCAGATACTGTAAGTTTTTGAACGAGACATTTTTAACCCCATCTTAGACACAACATTAACACAATTGGATGACAGGATGTGTAAGTACAATAAAGTCAGACAAAGGTTTGCTTTTTTGATGGGCTGGAAACTGAAAAGTATCAGCAGCAGGGACCTAAAGAGGCACGCTCGAAATTGAGCAAGCACCTACCCTGAGGTTTTAAACTTGGAGTTTTGAGAACAAGATTGAGCTCTTTGCCAGTTTTTACAAGTGAATCTTTAAGCATGCCGTTGGCAACAAAGGTGCCTATTGATCTACATTCACGATAAGTCTTTAGATGCAAGTTCACCTAAAATCAGTGTATTTTTTGCTGTCTTCCTATAACCATGGCTACTAATGAAAGGAGTTTCAGCAAGCTAAAACTAATCAAGACCTATCTAGGAATATCCATGGGGCAAGAAAGATTAAGTGATCTGGCAGTTATTTCTATAGAGAATTCAGAAGCAAGGTGAATGGACTGGGGTGAGCTAATTAATGAGATTACTTCAGAGGAGACTAAGAAGGGAAAGTTCTTTTGTAAAAGTACTTAGTGATTATTGCAGTTTTTTGTGATAGGGAGATCGGGGGCCCCAGTTTTGAGTCTTAAAACTGGGCCTGGAACACCCTTGGCATGGCACTAGCCCTGTGATAATTTAAATGTCAACAGTGTAAACAATTTCATTCATCCTGTAAATTAAAAAAAAAGAGGGTGACAGATCTGCACTATTTATAGGGAGTGACCTCTCATTTTGGTGGCATAAGTAGATGGTGTTTGGGAGATGCTACCACTCAATTTCTTCCCCAGCATTGGGCATATTCAAACCACACCTTATAATTTGTTGTGTTTTATTTGTTTAATTTATTTGAAATTAAGACCTTCACAAATGATCCAGTCATAACACATTTTCATGCCTAGAATAAAGTTTTAACATATAAAAAATACATTTTGAAGTATCTCCCTTATGACCATTGAATAATAATTCTAGATTGCTTAGCATATTTAGGTTTTCCTTTTTTAAACTTTGGGAAGAAAAAGGCACCATAAAGGGAATGGATCTCTTTCCATTAAGAGAGGGAATATTAACATATTTTTCAATGGCAAATGTAGGATATTCCAACTAAGCATTTCTGCTGATTTTTATTGCTCAAGCCCTATTTCAATGTGATTCTGGGAAATTAACTAACTGAAAGAGCCTCAGCTGAATATTTTGGAACCTAGAATGATTAGTCCTCCAACAAGATCTTAAAGAATTTCTAATTGTATATAATGTTTTGATTGGTAATCATGAGGGATATTTACAAAGGTCAAGAGAGAAATGGAATGCAAAATTATCCAGGGGAAGATTGGAGGCTGATGTATAAACAGGTTACATTTACATCAAATCTAAAGAGAGGTTGAATTTAATTTTTCAGCACAGCAGATCAAATAAATATAACGTATAATGCCAAATCACAGCAGTATATTAAATGAACAATAGAGATGAGGGAGTTAATGCAAGTGGCTTAGGAATGTGAAATACTGCTAAATTTTGGGCAGCAATTGAGTGAATGCAAGTATTTCTGGGCGCAATTAGTTTATTTCATCCAAACATTGGCATTTTAAATAATTAAGTTATATTAAAGTGCATTTCTGTTCTGAATGATGGCTGTAAAAGCTATATCATGGGATTCCTTATCTTTGGGCTTCAGTGGCTTTTAGTCAAATGCACTTACTTTACAAGTAAAAAGCTGTTTCTTTTTTTCCTAACCTGCAAACTCAACCTCGTCTCTGACAATCAAGCTGTGCTCTGTCCTACTTGCACTTCATTGCCAGTAACAACAATTTTGTGAGACAAGTTATACCCTCTGGGACACCAGTGCAACCATATTGTCTTATGCTTATCCTCTTTATTACATGTGGGCAAACGGTGCATTGTTGATAATGGGGTTTCACTGGTGTAAATGAGCACAATTTTGAAGATAATGGGGATAAACAAGTGTAATTGAGGACATAAACTGAAAATGGGAGGGTGGCACAGATTGAAATGAGGGTAGATTTTGAGCTCCAGAGTCACTCTTTGCAGTGGTGGTATAGAAGAAGGAAAGAACACATCTTGACTGAGAGTCTGAGTTTGCAGGGCTGGCAGTTAAGAAAAAAAATATCATTTAACTTTTAAGATGAGCACATCTGATATGGAAATCACTGAGATGCAAGATGCCTGGCACCCCACAATGCCATCTTCACAGTCACTTTTCAGAGCAGAACCATATTATAAATAGCTATCAAAGAAAACTTATGGGACTAGCATAATGTGTAGCAAGAACATGTATAATGAGACATTGGACAAAGGAATCTGTGCTTTCACTGTCAGAATGGATGAAGGATATGACTGCATGTATCCCACTCAAATATATTACTTATCAACTCAGAAGACATCTAGAGACATTTAAGTTGATACGGTATCCAAAGTTCATCTTACATTTGGTATACATTATTTCTAAATGTGACTGATATAATGTAGCTTCTTTTGAGTTTTTTTATTTTAGTCATTTGAGTATGACCCTTTTTGACACTGAAGCTGCTAAGCAAAGTGTCCCCTGTTCTTTGCAAACAACTCTCACCTCAGTGCAAATTCACACAAAACATGTTTTATAGGATATTTATCCATAAAGAGTAACATGGAAGGTATCTACAGAAAGTTTGTAATTTGTCAAGATTCATAATCATTGTAAGATGTAGACACAGAAAACACTTAGGCTTGGTCCACACTTACCCCCCAATTCGAATTAAGGTACGCAACTTCAGCTACGTGAATAACGTAGCTGAAGTTCGAAGTACCTTAGTTCGAACTTACCTTGGTCCACACGCGGCAGGCAGGCTCCCCCGTCGACTCCGCGGTACTCCTGTCGTCTAGCTGGAGTACCGCAGTCGACGGCGATCACTTCCTGGTTCGACTTATCGCGTCCAGACAAGACGCGATAAGTCGAACCCAGAAGTTCGATTTCCAGCCGCCGAACTAGCGGCTGGGTATAGACGTACCCTTAGGGACTAATGTATTTATATTGAAAGTATTCTTTATGGACATGGAGTAAAAATTATTCACCAGGGGGATAATATGTCTCACTGATGGGCCAGTCAGGTAGGAGGGAGTTGTCACCCTGCCCTGTTAGTCGGTGTTGCAGTGCAAGGCTTGATTATTTAGTCTTGCTCAGTCCCAAGGCTTTCAATGGAAAACCAGCAGAAGCAACTGCAAACAATCAAAACCATTTGAAAGTAAAAGACAAGGGTTTGTCCTCTTTATGAATAGAAACAAAAGACTGTTTCAGTATAACATAGAGGAGGGAGAGGGCCTTTGAATCCTTTCACTGAGGAGTCATCTTGAGGAGCCATCTTGAGGAGCAAGATGTTCTCATGAAAAATTGGAATCTGGTTCCTGTGAAGGCTGCCAGCTCTGTAACAGACTGAAATTTGTGGGGAAAACTTACTTCATTAGACAGGAAAGGTAACTGTTAATACGTATAGACCCAAGTTTGCATTTTATGATTTCCTTTTGTATTTTAACCATTTGTTTCCATCATATTCTCTTGTTTTTAGTTAAATCTTTATTCTTTCTTTTGTTTTATTACAAGTGCTCTCGAGTGCTGTGTGGTTTACAGGAGTAGGGATTTAAAGTAACACTAGTGAACTGAGGCACACTGCTCTTTTGTGGGCAGAGGATCTGGAGTTTCTGTGAGTAGCTAGTGTCAGGGGCTGGACATGGCGGGGGAACAATTCAAAGGGACTCAGGGACTGGGGTGCACCTATTGTTAACCTGCAAGGCAAAAACAGCACTGGCATAGCCCAGAGGACAGTGTTTGAGTGGCTGGAAGGTTTGGGGTGATAGGGAGCTGACACCCAGCCAGGCACAGGCAAGAGTCCTCATGCTGGAGGGGTGACTTTCAGTCCTAGGTACCCTGAGAACCGTCTCACTCTCATATTTACATATAATTATGTTTTATGAGGTATATACTGTGTGTTGTTTAAGGAATTATATATACACATGCAAACTGATTTGAAGAAGCTATTGGTATCCATTGCTCACAGCCCCTGAAGGGTAGTGTAGATTAGGGGCCAAACCCAACTGGACCTGCTGAGGACACCTGGTTGGTAAAAGGGGGTGCTTCAGCCTGGAGACCCAGTCTAAGAGTAGGCAGAATCATGGGATTCCACTCTGAGAGAAGGGCAGGCACTGGGTCTGTCACTTGAAAAGGGTTGAGTGAAGGGTCAAAGGTACAACTAACTGAAAGTCTATGGGAGTAACAGGGGGAAAGCCTATAGATGTTGACTACTCTACACCCCCTCAAGGGCTGACAGCACAGCTGACTCAGGTGGGAGAATGTGATTGTGGGTAAAACTCTATTCTTGAGTCTGCACTAATTTTCTATATGAAGTTAGTCAAGTCATTGACATTCCCACTGCCTCAATTTCTCAATCTATGGTGATGAATATTTTCCTGCCATCCAGAATTGCTTGGAGGTAGAAGTGGGTGTGCAATGGTTTTCCTGTCCTGTGAAAATTTTTAGGACTTCAAAAAAAAAATCTTCCCAGTCTGCATGCAGATGAAATCAAGACATTTTGAATGTTTTCATGAAAAGCAAGATTGAAAGAGCGACTAACCCACCCTAGAAAAGCTTGGTGGGTAGGACACTCACCTGGGATGTGGGAGATCCATGTCATTAGTGAGTGCCCTAACCACTGACCTCTTCTGGACTGAGGCTGTCTTGACCAGAAATTCCATCCTGGAGCTGAGAAACCTTTCCCAGTGAAAGTCTAGTTGACACTGATATGTTTTTGCATTTCAGTTTTGATGCATTGGCATTTTCCAATGAAAAACCAAATTGTCAAAAACTTCCTGACCAGCTCTACTTTTTGTTCTTCGTTGTTGTCTTCTTCTAGCCTTAATCCCAACTAGACGGAGTCAGCTCTTCAAGTCCTTGTTCCCCAGTGCAGTCCATCTTGCAGCATTTCCTCAGAAACTCCACAGCTAATCAAATCCTTTTGTATGAAATCCATCCATCTAGTTTTGTGACTTCCAACCCTTCTCTTACCCTACACTTTTAAGTTTAACACCCTGTTTCCTATATATTCTTCCAGTCTTTTTTTCTCAGGCCCAAACCATCTAAGTCTGGATTTTCTCAGCTTTTCTATAATTGGTACCATCTTCACACTTCCTCTAATTCATTTGTTCCAAACACGGTCCATTCTTGTAACTACAAACATCCATCTTAGCATTTTCATTTCCACTGTATTCAAGCTCTGCTCCTGTCTCTTCCTCAGTGCCCAGCATTAAAAGTCATACAAAAGTGCAGACCTAATTACCGTCTTATTTTTCAATTTGATAGGCATTCTCCTATCGCAGATCACTCCATTCACTTCTCTCCATTTTGTCCACGCCTCTCCTGTTCTGCTTATAAGTTCATTGTTGAGTTCACCATTATTTTGTACTATTGAATCTAGATATTGAACTGCTATACCTTTTGTAGTGGCTGCCCCCCCTGCCCCTCCCCCCCACCGCATCTTAAAGTCCCATTGTCTTCCTGCAAGCTCTCACTGAATCTATAGATCAAATACTCTGTTTTATATCTGTTGATTTTCATGCTGTTTCTTTCAAGTGTGCATCTCCAGTTCTTTAAATTTTTCCCCACTTCCTCTTTGCTCTCCCCCATGAGCACTACATCATTTGCAAAGAGCATGCACCAGGATGCCACTCTCTGGATGTTCTGTAAATGCACTGAATGCCAACATCCTGACTAGCTATAGTATGTACAATCAATGTTTGTAAAGCATTTTGACATCCTTGGATGGTAAGTGCTAGAAGTATGCAAAGCATCATTATTATTGTCTGATCTTCTACCTGCTGGATCAGCAATTTCCATATATGATATGTCAAAGCTATACAGGGAAACTAATCAGAACAGCAATAACTTATGATCCAAAGTTATACTGCTTTCAGAGAACAACATGATGCACAGAGTGGTTCTTCCATCTCCTCCTTCTCAGGCTACCTCGATCCTTCTGGTTGCATAAAATTGAGGTCACATGTTATGGCCACAGAGAGGCTATAGAGAGCTCCACAGAAGGAGAATGTTTAATGTTGCCCTTCTCCATGTGGAATCCTGATTCACTTTTATTAGGATTTCCAGTCATGCTGCATGACAGAAAGGAAATGACACATAGCTTCATGTTTCCTTCCCTTCTGACCCTGCTGGTTTAGGGGGGCAGCTTATCCACTGTCTAACAGTTTGGGTCATGGATGTGGGGTACTTAGCTTGATCCAGGAGCCCCTCAGAGCCACCTGGCAGAGGGCACACCTTATCATAGAGACCCGACACACTCATAGCCCCAACTCTCTGTTGTCATAATCTGTACCTAGAAGGCGTTGTGTAAGATGTCATATGAAAACTGGTAACATACTGGCCATTAATATCACTGCTGTATCTGTGTACGGGTGATGTATAAAGAATTATAGGTGTATGTTGGAAATATATTCCTAAAATGTGTTTCGCAGGCAATGCCTAGCCTGTCCTAGACAAAGGAGTCTTGTTTTGCTAGCTTGACTGTGTCTTCAATGTAAATTAAGCCAGGTGTGACCAAAGACAATGAAAAGCACATATAAGGTAAACAAAGCCATCAGGTGAGCAAGTGGGGGAAGATGGCCACTTAACAATTTCAATTGGGGATGGGGACTGCATCCCCAGGAAAGCCTTCCTGCCTTTTCAAACAGGGTCAATGAACTTTGGGAAGATATAAGTAGAGGCAAGAAACCATTTTGTTACCTATCACCTTGGGGACATAGGGGAGCAGCGCCATTTGAGCTCATGAAAAGTGGATCCGCTTGTCCCAGGAAGCAAGAGTAGCTGGAAAATGACTATAGGTGAGAATCCTGCTTAGCCAGAGATTGTAACTTGCTGAAGTTAAGTTTTATTAATTAGAAAGTGTCTTAGTTTTGCTTGTAACTGTATTACTTAAATCTCTGTTCTCTGTTAATAAACCTATTCTTGTCTTATTACAAAACCATCTCCATGCAGTGGACCAAACTGAAGGGTAAAATCCTCATCCAAAGTAACAGGCTGGTGTGTGTTCTGTCTCTTGGGAGACAGTAAACTTGGTAACTTCTGCGATGGTCCCATGGGAGGGACTGGACACTGCAGGGGGACGGTTCTGTGGAGACTCGGGACTGGAAGAGCTGTTGGTGTCACACTGGAAGGAGTCACCAGGCTGGTGGAAGTCAGGGTGAGGCCATTGTGCTGTAAACAGGCTGCTGGTGTCAGGGCTCTGAGCCAAAGCTGCACAGCACAGAAGCACCCAGGGTTATTGGTCAGGTGGTGACACAGCCCCTTATTGGTCTGGGTGAACCCCAGGTTTTCTCACTGGCTGAAACTCAACCCAGATAATACCAAGATCGATCTCACAGGATTGGCAAAACAGGAGGACTTGGTGGAAGTTACATAAGGACCACCCAATTTGTTGGGTGTGCTTGCTGTTTTGTTTTTAAGGTTCATAATGCAGGGCGCTTGCTGGATCCCCAGCTAATTCTATAGATCTAAACAGTGGTTGCCAAGGGTGCTTTCTATCACCTGTGCTTGGCAAGATGGCTGTGCCCTTTTCTCTCAAATGTGAACTTGTCCAAGGTTGTCCATGTATTTTTCACCTAGAGCAGTGGTTCCCAAACTTCAACAACCTGGGAACCCCTTTCACTAAAATGACAGGTCTCGCGAACCGCCTCCTAAAAATGAATATTTCCAGGGATTTTCTCCTTTACCTGAGTATAAATTATAAAAGCAGTGATCTTCGAAATATAAATTTGTTGTTGTGACATGCTTATTGCACAGTATTTATTATTATTATTTATCATTACAGTATTTTTATTACATTATGAAAACAGCAACACTCTTCCAAGTTATCACTTTTGTAGCTTGTATCAATGTGAATCAGCCTGTTATAAGACAAGGCTCCTATGTTTCATCAAGGAGTGTCAGATGTGAAACAACATGAAGGTATTTAAGAAGCCAACTCAAAGAGTTCCTCCTACACAAGCATTCAGGTCTTGAGCAGTCCAGGCAAACAACGCACGTTACAACAAAGCTTAAACTTGTTCTTCATAATAATTTTAAAAACAATACTAGCTGCCTATTTCATTTTAAAAACAGCAAAAAATATCCACCTCCCTTTCCATTTCTTATAAGGAGTCTTGAAGTTTCAATCTCCTCAGTGTGATAGATCTGCTTGCTTTGATCTGCTTAGCTCTTGGAAGTCCAGCGGCTCCGGGCTGTGCTGCCCAGGGTCCCTAGGGACAGCTCTGTCCGCCATTAGGGAATTTTTTCCCGAGAACCCCCTGTAACATTTTGCGAACCCCCAGGGGTTCACGAACCCCAGTTTGGGAACCACTGACCTAGAGGTAAGATTATTGCAACAGAGCTCTCTGTGAGCCTACCCCTACATTCAGCAATTGCTGCCAGCTCAGAATGCAGCAGACCACTAATTCAATGGCATTTTTGACTCAGAGCACAATATACCTATGGTCTACATTGCCTTCCAGACAGGGGCATGTGCAAGGGGGGGCAAGCAGGGGCATGCCCCCCATGAGCAAGGGCACAGAACTCCCCCGGGGCCAGGGCGGGGGGAGTGAGCTCCTTCAGCCCCGGGCCAGGGCGGGAGATGACAGCTTCTCCAGCCACAAGGGGAGTGGGAGAAAGCCAGCTCCTCTGGATGCGGGAGGCACACAAAGTGTCCCCCCCCAAAAGCATCCACATTTTTATTCCTGTGCAGGCCCCTGCTTTTGGATGTTTTGCAGGCAGAGTGTAGGGGTTGGCTTTGAGCTTATAAAGCCATGAATGGTTTGGGACCTGACTACTTAGGAGACCAACTCCCTTTTGCATGTGATAACACAGCTGTTGCAATCCTCCAAGGTGTCTGAAGTAATAGATCTGATCTAAATAAGATGGGGCTGGGAGCAATTTGTCCATGGTTAGAAGCCTTGATTCTGGAAGTCACTTATTGTCTTGACTCACCAGAGCCCATGTATGGTGACTTTCAGGGCACGCAATAAGACTCTCATGTTTTCCTAGGCCTGGAGGAGGAGGAGGAGATTTAGGCTTCTCTAGGGGTGGGAAGATTTTTTTAATTTTTTTTTTATTTATTTAAGATTTTTCTTTATTTTGATAAAAGTTTGTGTGTTTAAATTATGGAATGTTTCTACAGTACGTGATTTAGATATACATCAAAATATAGCAGGATTAATAATTCATTAAAAGTGTCCATTTCCTTGTTAATATTAATGAAGAATTTGTTTAAAAGCCTAACTCAACACCAAAATTATCAGCCTATTGTGAACTGTCATATCAGAACCTTCCTGCTAACATGCTCCACAGTGTGATATTCCATTCAAGAGGATAGATTTATTTGGTAGAATAAGGCTGCAAATACTAAATATTTCTGTAACATATTGTAACAGGGTGTCGCAGGGCCCGCTTGGCTCCTGCCCCTGCTGTGCTGACAAAGTCACTCAGAGACCCTGGAGTTCAGTAGCCACTGGTGCTGTTTATTTACAGGTTGTGCTCCCACCACCTATTCACCATACACAGCTTGGGTTCTTGTGTCTGCCCCCAGGAGGGATGAGCTATTGCTGTGCTTCCACTCCTCACTCGCCTTCCCAGCTCCTGTCCACCCACCCTTTTATATAGCCCCAGGCTAATTGAGCGGGCAGCTGTCTCCCATTCACCAATTAGGAGCAGGTTTTCTCTAGCCAGCTTCAATTTGCTTCCCTTAATAGGAGCTGGCATGACAGAGGGCTGAGGCAGCAGTTCTTACCCAGCACCCTGTCACACATATATACACAGTAAGTCAGATCCTCAGCTGAGGTAAATCAGCATAGCTCCCTTGAAATTAACAGAGCTACACTGATTTTTTACACACACACACACAGCTAGCTATCTATAAAAGAGCCTACCCTGGCTACTGCAGCCACACACAAACTCCCAGTTAAGGCCCCATTTTGGTAAGGTACTTAGGCGTCAGGGCCGGTGCAACCACTAGGCAAACTAGGCAGCTGCCTAGGGCGCCAAGATTTGGGGGCGCCGCTGCCAATCAAGACGCTGGCTGCAGATCGCAGACTGTAGGGAGGGAGGACGTATATGATAAGAACCACGCTCCCAGTGAATTGCTCTCCTGCCATTTAGAAAGCCAGGGAAGGCCTTTGATTGTGAATCAATACAGATAGGTACATTTACACAGTAATCGATCCTTTGTCTTGTAGATTGCACAGCAGCCAGAAGGAGAGTGGAGTAGCTTGCTGCAGGAAGTGTAAGACCCCTGCTGGGGCTGAGCTGTGCTGTCAGTGAGGTGCAGCCAGGGCCCGGTTGTATGGCATGCTCGGAGAGCGGGCTGCAGGATTTGCAGGCAGAGGAGGCTCTGCTCCCTGGGGAGAGAAGGGAGGGACGGCGCAGCTCTGCGGGCTCTCTCGCGTGGAGGGGCGGCTAAGCCGCTTTAACCCACCTCCCTGCGCCCCAGCTTTCTACTCTCCCGACCCTGCTTTGGCGTGAGGGCCGCGCACTCTCTGCCTCACAGTCCTGCCTGCCCTACCCCCCCCTGCCGGAGCAAGAGCCCAGCATTCAACTCCCCAGGCCAGGTGCAGGACAGACTTGTGAAGGCAAAGCAGGCGACACGCTCCCATTGCCCTGTTGCAATTGGCCCGCTGCTGCATGCCAGGGACTGGAGAGGAGAGCGCCCGTTTCACCTTGCGGCTCTTTGAATCCTACCCCGCCCACCGCCCCCCAGCCAAACTCAGATTGCACCCTCTCCCCCCTCCACATCCGAACCTGGTCTGCTTCCCTTCCCCTCCCCAGCCAAACCCGATCCTCCCAGACAGTGACCGAACCCTGTCTGCATCGTCTGCTCCCCTTGCACTCCCGAGCCAAACCTGAACCCCCACTGACCGAACCCGGTCTGCTTCCCTTCCCCACCTAACCCGATACCCCACTGACTCAACCCGGTCTGCTTCCCTTCCCCACCAAACCCAATCCCCCAGTATGACGGAGTATCCGCCATTCTAATTTTATAAAAACAACAAGGTGTCTGGTGGCACCTTAAAGACTAACAGATTTATTTGGGCAAAAGCTTTTGTGGTAAAAAACCCACTTCTTCAGATGCATGGAGTGAAAGTTACAGATGCAGGCATTATATACTGACACATGGAGAGCAGGGAGTTACTTGCAAGTGGAGAACCAGTGCTGACAGGGCCAATTCGATCAGGGTGGATGTGGTCCACTCCCAATAATAGATGAGGAGGTGTCAATTCCAGGAGAGGCAAAGCTGTTTCTGTAATGAGCCAGCCACTCCCAGTCCCTATTCAAGCCCAAATGAATGGTGTTAAATTTGCAAATGAATTTTAGTTCTGCTGTTTTTCTTTGAAGTCT
Source organism: Terrapene triunguis (assembly GCF_002925995.2). Taxonomy (NCBI): domain Eukaryota; kingdom Metazoa; phylum Chordata; order Testudines; family Emydidae; genus Terrapene; species Terrapene triunguis. Next base: position 101,274,812 of record NW_020664409.1, on the reverse strand, counting down.
GTTTCTGAAGTTTTTTTGTTCAAGAATAGTTACTTTTAAATCTGTTATAGAATGTCCAGGGAGACTGAAGTGTTCTCCTACTGGCTTTTGTATGTTACCATTCCTGATGTCCGATTTGTGTCCATTTATTCTTTTACGTAGGGACTGTCCGGTTTGGCCAATGTACATGGCAGAGGAGCATTGCTGGCACATGATGGCATATATCACATTAGTAGACGTGCAGGTGAATGAGTCCTTGATGGTGTGGCTGATGTGGTTGGGTCCTCTGATGGTGTCGCCAGAGTAGATATGGGGACAGAGAGAAGGCAATGAGGTTTGCTACAGGGATTGGTTTCTGGGTTAGTGTTTCTGTGGTGTGGTGTGTAGTTGCTGGCGGACTCCTTGTTGTTTTTGTGGATACAGACTAACACGGATACTCCCTGATACTTGACACCATGCAAGGATCTAATTTTATAAATTTTATTTATAACAATAATTGGATATTATAAAGGTAGAATAAAATGTAGTAGACTTTGATATGAAAGAATGAAGGAAGGAAGTGACAGTGTATTGTGTATAATGTATGTGATTTATTTTAAGATCCATGCTATGCTGTGCAAAGTGAAAACAATAACAATGTCAACACTGTCAGGTTATTCATTTATTTTTATTAAATATGTAGACTAATGAAATTAATAAATGTTCAAGCTGAACGTGTATTAATTCTAATGAACAATGCCACATTATGCAGTATTCATTTTTGAAAGTTTATAATAAGTGATGCTCCGGGGGGAGGGGAGTTGGGCGCAAGGTGGAAGTTTCGCCTAGGGCGCAAAATATCCTTGCACCGGCCCTGTTAGGCGTGTCTAAATTTAAGCAGGTGAATAATTCAATTGATTTCAGTGGGACTGCTCATGTGCTTAAACATAGCATGTGCTTAAGTACCGTAGTGAATTGGGACCTTAGGATAAGAGATCAGTGATACCGTTTTTAGTATTCAAATCCACCTGTCTCCAAACACTGAAACATTCTGATATCCATTTGTTCTTTTCTCCAAATACAGTGGAAAGAGCTGAAAAGTTGCAACTTCCCTGCAGAGCCCACATGAAGGATGTGCAGAGTCTGCAGATTCCTTCATCACTTGCACTGCCGTGCGGTACCTTCACTTTTCAGCTGCCTTCCCTGTACCTTTGCTTTGTCTCTTGACCTCCTCTTTTTCCCTTCACCAATTGTGCTTGAAAAAGGCCTCCTGCTCAAAATATTGTCAAGAACTGTACTTTCTATTTTCAGCCTGGTTTATAAGGTCTTTTACATTTGCAGTTCTCCAGTCTCCTTTGTGACTGTCTGTGTTCATACAAGAGAGATCTAATTCCAAATTACAACAATCCTGATATAACAATCCTTATAGCACTAGGTGATTTTAAAAAATAAATAAATAAAATACGGTGCCAGAAAGTTTTAAATTACATTTGAATTAAGACATTTAAGGAAATTATATAAAACATAGAAGTGACACACAGAAATAACTATGGATGAAGTTCTGCCCAGAACTGATTTGCTAATTACAGATGCTATAGCCAAGTTGCACAATGACCCAGCAACACAGTTACTGGCGTGGTACAGAAACATCCCATAATTAGGTTAATTATATGTTATATCTGGCCAAGACTCACTGGCTAGCATGTACCGTATAAATTAAAATAAAGAAAACATAACATTAACAAAATATTGTGTGGGTTAATCCTGAGGTCCTTGCTCATTTTATATATGTGTGTGTAGTCCACCTATAGATCTACTAATGGTTGCCAGACTTTGTCATGTACATGTAATTTAATCAGTTTATTGAATGTTATTTTCTCACTATTTCTATTCTTCACTAGCTCCCCATGTGGACATTCTTATTCTGGAATAAGCTTATCCATACACAGATTCCAAGGCCAAAAAGGACCACTGTGATCATCTAGTCAGACCTCTAGTATAACACAGGCCAGAGAACTTCCCCAAAATAATTCCTAGAGCAAAGCTTTTAGAAAAAACATCTGATCTTTAAAAATTGTCAGTGATGGAGAATCCACCACAACCCTTAGTAAATTTGTTCCAATGGCTAATTACCCTCCCTGTCTAACATGCACCCCTTGTAGTAGGAAGAAAGCCTGAAACATAAGCCCTTGTATCAGAGCCCTGGTATGAGGCAGGACTTGCTCACAGAATCTGGCAAGAATAGTGCTGATATTGCAGAAATACACATTCCTAAGAAATGCTAGTCACAAAGTGCTCACGCAAACACATCCCGATATCGAGTGGTACCAAAATATCCCGATATCAAGGATATTACAAAAACATTCCCCAAGGATAACAGGAACACACTGACCCCTCCTAAAAGATAAGGTCAGGATAACAGTACGTAATAAAAATGTTTGAATCAAACCAACATGTACAAGTTAATGGGTAATAACTAATCATGTCAGGGGGCAGTAACTATGTCAGAAGGGCAGTTCTAATTTGTTTGTATCGGGGTATAAAGTTGTACCTCAGAGGGAGTGTCTTTGTTTAGCCTAGGGAGGAACGTAAAGTCCCGCTGTTCACTGAGCTGGTCCATTGTTACGGGCATACATGTATTAGTGGTCCGGTAGAGTCTGCGGGAAACTAATACCATGCTTCATCGATAATAAACCTGGCTGGGTGCCTTCATCCTTTAACGGATCTTGTGGTCATTGGGCAGTTTGCTCAAGATCTGTCGTGCCAACTGTCTGCACAGGGCTGGGGCAGCACACAAAGGAAACACACACATGCAACTATGAACATCTTACCACACTGGTGACCCTGATGTAAGTATGAAGTAAGTGCACTGCCTTAAAATGCCTTACATTACTAAATTAATATAACAAATTTGGCGAATATTAAAAATTCAAACAAACGAATGGTAGCAAACAACATGAAGGCAAAAAAATCCTAAAGTGGTTACAAAAAAATTATGTTACACAGTAACTTCAAATTGGGTAAACAAATTCCCTGTTAGCATCAGTCATAATTTGGGTCAGTGACACTGCATCCTAACTAAAGCACATGTTATTCAAAACAATCTTGTCCAGTGTCTAAGTACCAACACTAAATCCTAACACAGCAATATTAATAAATTGATTACTGTCCATTCAGTAGGTTATCGGAAAAATGGCATCCAGAAAAAACAACTAAATCTACATCAACTACTGGTGTATCACAAAGCAATGCAACCAATAAAACAAAAAAGCTACCCATTCCTGTTTCCTACCCAGCAAAGCTTACCTTAGGGTAACAACCAGCAGTAAAAGGAACCTATAATATGAATGGTTTCAGAGTAGCAGCCGTGTTAGTCTGTATCTGCAAAAAGAACAGGAGTACTTGTGGCACCTTAGAGACTAACAAATTTGCTTATGCTCCAATAAATTTGTTAGTCTCTAAGGTGCCACAAGTACTCCTATAATATGAATGGACAGTACTGGGTAGTAACTAATTACAAAACATTTATATATAAAGGCCTCATGTGTTATGTCGCTACTCCAAATTTCTGTTTTACTTCTCATAGACATAGCACTGTAGAACACTATAATAATGTCTATCCCAGTATTTCAAAACACTCAGCCTTCTACCAATAATAATACAGGTGATAACTGTAATTGCCCTAATAGGAATGTGTTGTTATCTGCAGCACCAAAGTAAAAGGGCCAAACTATAACACCAAATTGGAAAAGGATTGTTATGCTTAAATGTAAGGTGGTGTCATATGTACACATACATATTAATTAATTATCTGAAAGTGCCCCCAAGGCTCAATCATAGAACTACATTCCTCAATCAAAGTCCCGGGCCTAACATTCCCAGGCCCACCATAAGGAACTACACATGATTGGAAAATAAAATCTGTCCATCAGTTGTACAAAAAAATGTGCAAACTAAGGGACATATGGGGCGTAAATGTATAAATGGAAAAGTAAGATGGCCAAATAATAGTGTTTAGCCCACTGAGTCATCTTCAGTCCATGCATTGTGCTTTTCCGGAACAATGGGTAAACATTTTCAAGTCTGTATTTGTCTAGCTGCAACTTCCAGCCATTGGATTGTCTTCTGCTTTTCTCTGCTAGATTGAAGATCCCATTATTAAATATTTGTTCCCCAGATGGATACCTGTAGACTGTAATAAAATCACCCCTTTACCTTTTCTTTGTTAAACTAAAAGATTGAGCTTTTTGAGTCTATCACTATAAGGCATGTTTTCTAATTCTGTAATCCTTCTTGTGGCTCTTCAATGAACACTTTCAAATTTATCAACATCCTTCTTCAACTGTGGGCACCTGCCCTGGACACAGTATTCCAACTATAGTCACACCAGTGACAAATATAAAGGTGAAGTAACCTCTCTAATCCTACTCAAGCTTCCCCTATTTATACATTCCAGGATCGCATTAGCTCTTCATGTTCAGCTGATTATCCACCACAGCTCCCAAATATCTTCAGTCACTGCGGCCCATGATAGAGTCCCCCATCATGTAAGTATGACCTACATTCTTTGGTCCCAGATGTATACATTTACACGTAGCCATATTAAAATCATGTTGTTTGCTTGCACAGAGTTTACCAAGCGATCCAGAATGCTCTGTATCAGTGATCTGTCCTCATCATTATTTATCACTCCCCCAATTTTTGTGTCCTTTACAAATTTTATGAGTGATAATTTTATGTTTTTGTTCAGGTCTTTGATAAAACATTACATAGCATAGGGGAAGAAATGATCCCTGCGGGACTCCACTGGAAACACTCCTGTTAGAGGATGATTCCCTATTTACAATTACATTGTGAGACGTATCAGTCAGTTGTTAATCCACTGAATGTGAGTTCCACGTTAATTTTAGGAGAGACACAAGGTTTGTGAGGCAATATATTTTATTGGACCAACTTCTGTTGTTGGAAAAGACAAGTTTTCAAGCTTCATAAAGCTCTTCGACCTGACGATTGTCTCTTTCACCATAAAAGATATCATCTCATCTACCTTATCTCTCTCATACCCTGGGACCAACATGGCTATAACAACACTGCAAACAACAATGTTAATTTTATATCGTTCCATTTTTTTCATCAAAATGTTGTGCAGTACCAAGGCAATCAAAGCATTGTATGGTACCAGTCAGGTACTGCACAGGGAGTTATTCGGGAATAGATAGATTTTAAATTCACACCCTACCTTATTCCTGAATAACTTTTCCATGTAGACAAGTCCTATTAGAGCATTGCTCCAGCATGTAATGTTTCAGATGCAAAGTGTCCTGACCCAAGATGGTTGGTGCGCTGTAAGCATCCTGTCCTGTTTGCTAAGAGAATCTTATTTTCGTCTCATCCTAGGACCAGGGCCAATTCTAAGTTGTGATAGCTCCACAACCACCAGGAGTGGGAACTAATGTTAATGCACAGTTGGGAAGGGAGGTTCCCAACTTTTCAGTTTTGCTGAGCAGTTTATTACAGCTCTGGTGAATCACAAGACATCTTACCATCACTCTGCTCCAGACTGTGTTTGCTCACTTTGAGCCTCATTAATTCTGGAACTATGCGAGATTTTCCAGCAAAAATCTAGAACCATTGATGTGATGAGATAAGGAGATGTCAAGGCTGATTCCCCGCTCTGGCACTTTGAGTGCAGAAGGTGGGGGCCCGCAAGGATTCTAAAAATTAATACTGTCCACTCCAGGCTGGTATTAAACTCCCAAGGTCACAGCTTCTTTCTGACCTTGGATGGGTAGATGTTGCCACCACCCAAGTGCAATCCCCTCACTTTCGAGAACCCAGGAAGGAGTACTTGGGAATTCCTTCATGTGGGGTACCCTCAAGCCCTTTCACCCCCCTCCGGGGAAGAGCTGAGAAAGAAAACAAATCAGCTGTTGCCACCAGCTAATTAAACAACATATGCACAAACGTCTTAGGACACACACACACAAAAAAACCAATTCTGTTCTTAAAAAAGGTAAATTTTATTAAAATTAAAAAGAAAGAAAATATATTTGGAACTTAGGCTATTGCTAGAATTAAAAAGAGCAAATATAATAATTAAGCATCAAGAATGGTTTTCTTGAGGTCCAGCTTAAAGGTTACAAGCAAAACAAAAGCATTTGGGGGTTAGCACAAAGGAGTCCACAAGCCAATAAGAAATAAAAGAAATAACCCTAATCACGTCTTCCTAGACATTCCTTGATTCACTTACATATCTGGGGTTCAAATAAGTAGTTCTAAGTATGATCTGATGATTTATCATACCTGGCTTAAAGCTTCTTATAGCATTGCTGCTATGTATATCTTCTCTCCGGAGAACAACCACAGGCAAACAAAGGCAAAGTTTTTTTTTCCCAATTTTAAAAAGTTCTAGCCCTCCCATTGGCTCTTTTGGTCAGGTGCCCACTCACTTCCCTTTACCTATGCATGCAGTTAGACTTTTTAACCCTTTACAGGTAAAGCAAGTAGAGAACAGCTACCAAGAGGGATTCTATAGCTAACTGGCTGGCTGGGTGTCTACAAAAGGTAGCTACCCCCTGTCTCATTTATCACAGGAGAGGTGCGATTCACCTCCCCACAAACCCTCTCCAATAAACTAGAAACAGTACCAAACACTGATGTTCCTTTCAAATCATCCATAAGAGCAAAGAGGACACAGTGATCCACACAATGATCATTCTGATGTAAGTCAAGAACACAAAGACAACTAAAATGTTTTATAAAAGAAGGGTGTGAGCAAGAGGAATAAGTCTTGTGCTTAAGGCAGCAGATCTGGATTTCATTCCTGGTCCTACCACAGAATTCCCAGGTGAACCTGACCAAATCATTTAATCTCTCTGTCCCTTATCCCCCTACTGCAGATAGGGTTGCAGAACAGAAGTTGTCATAACTATGAAGGGAAGGGTAACAGCTCTCTGTGTACAGAGACTCCAAATCCTTTTACCTGTAAAGGGTTAAGAAGCTCGGGTAACCTGGCTGACACCTGACCCAAGGACCAATAAGGAGACAAGATACTTTCAAATCTTGGGCGGGGAAAGGTTTGTGTGTGTGCTCTTTGTTTTAAGGGGTGGTTCGCTCTTGGGACTGAGAGGGACCAGACATCAATCCAGGTTCTCCCCATCTTTCTAAACAAGTCTCTCCTATTTCAAACTAGTAAGTAAAAAGACAGCAAGGCGTCTTAGATTTACTTTGTTTTCTCAACTTGTAAATGTACCTTTTTACCAGAGTGTGTATCTTTGTTTGCTGTACTTTGAACCTAAGACAGAGGGGGGTCCTCTGAGCTCTTTAAGTTTGATTACCCTGTAAAGTATTCTCCATACTGATTTTACAGAGATGATTTTTACCTTTTTCTTTAATTAAAAGCCTTCTTTTTTAAGAACCAGATTGATTTCTCCTTGTTTTAAGATCCAAGGGGGTTTGGATCTGTATTCACCAGGAGTTGGTGAAAGGAGGGTGGAAGGAAGGAGGGGGGATGGTTAACTTCTCCTTGTTTTAAGATCCAAGGGGGTTTGGATCTGTGTTCACCAGGGAATTGGTGAAAGGTTTCTCAAGGCTTCCCAGGGAGGGAATTCTTGTGATGGTGGCAGCGGACCAAAGCTAAGCTGGTAGATAAGCTTAGAAGTTTTTATGCAGGCCCCTACATTTGAACCCTAAAGTTCAAAGTGGGGAATCAGCCTTGACAGAAGTATAGTTTCCTTTTTCTATTTTGCTTATTAGTAGAAGCTCTTTGGGGTCAGGTCTGTCTCTTACTATGTATATGTACAGCATGTTGCACATTCGAGTCCCAGTCTAAGTGTGGCCCCTCAGCACTACAGTTATAATAGTAGTAGCCTAATATTGTGATGTTAATTCCCCCCCCACACACACACACATCTTGGTAGGAATATGTGGGGAAACTAGCACTGCAGTATCATATGACTAGGGCCTAAATTGGAAACTTATGAAATTTCATGTGGAATATCTTGATTTTTTTCAAGCCCACTTTTCTCCCTTCCTTGCTACCATTTCCCACGCACTGACATTCATGTGATGGCAACAGGTCAGCCAGTAACTATAGAAGGGAATATTTATTTAGTTCACCATACATTCTCCTCTGCAAAGACAGCAGATGTGTTTGCATCACTTCTCAAGTCAAAGGTAAATGTGAACAGATTCAAGTTAGGCTAAAGGCTAGACTCCTCTTTCAGCTGTGCAAACTGCATTCATTGCTGACAATAGCTGCTGCTTGTGAATGCATGTCAGAATAAAATTTGGTACAGATTACGAGGTTTATGGGGCAGAGAGGATGGCTTTTTCATCCACTAGACCATGTGTCTGAATCAAAATTGCTCTATTCATTCATAAGGCTGTAATAAGATCAGTTAGGACGTTCAAGCTATCCTTAATCACAGGTCCCCCCCAAGAAAATCATATTGTTTGGATCTAGTGGAGATGGGACATTTGAACTAAGGGAAACTAGTGGAAACCAATGCATTTTCTTATATAGGTCTCTGTAATTGGAGCTGACACCTTTTGGAAGAGAAGCATGTGTCCTGGAGGAAGACAATTCTTTTGTTCAAAAAGAATGAGAAAGTTACTAAAATAAGACATCTGGCCATTTCACCTGGTTGGCAAGTGCTCCTGGAAATGATTGATAACTTGTGCTCCAGCACAAATGCCAGGAACTGCCAGTGCTGTAAATTGTGCTATAGTCCATACATCCCCATTAAATTCTCAGCACTCTTTCTAGAGTCAGGGAAGTCATATCAGGCTCCGTATGCTGACAGGAATAGCAAGCCCACTAGTCTCAACTAAATTTACTTAACAAAATTAAATGGATTCCTCCACTAAAAGGACCAAGTTGGCAGCCACCACAAAATATAAAGAGGAGAAAAAAATCTGGTCTTGGACGCTTTGAGGAATGATAGGATTAAAAGGAACAGAAAAGAAAAACATTGAAATATTCAGTGCAAAGGCTTTGTACAAGCCCTGTTTATAATACAGGATCTGGATTTCCTTTTGCATAAACAGTGAGCAGGGACAGTATTGAGAAGGATCAGAACTAAACGTAAATAGAAACTTGCTATGAAAAGGTTTAAACATGCAGTGGAAGGGAGAAAATGCCCTTCAGTTTTTATTTTTCAATAACACAAGGCTGTGAAGCACAAAATGACTGAGAAACACATGGGAAATATTCAAAAAGTACTATGCCTGGAAATGCCTTGGTAATTATTTTTAAGTCCCAAATTCTTTCTGTAACACTGATTCAAATCTGGATTGAATCCAATGAAAATGATGGAATTACTCCAGATTTACATTGATGTAACAGAATAGAATCTGTCCCTAATGTGATTCCAATGTGTCGCCATGTTCTTTGATCTCAGAACAACACTGTAATTTACTACAGAGAGAAAATTTCCCTTATAACTACCCTTTTTGCAAAAATACTCATGGGAAGGAAGTCCTAAAAGAGCCTCTCATGGAGTATATCTGCCCTTGTTCTGTCATGGGGGTGGAGTTCTGGGCTCCCCCAAGGATTGAAAACAGCTACGTGTCCTCTCCAAATCCATGGACCCTGGAAATTCTGCATGAGTAAGGGCACAAGCCCTCTGCACAATTAGCCTTGCATCTGGGGTTCCAGGGCCACTCAGGGGGGGCAAGTGGGGCAATTTGCCCCAGGCCCCGCAGGGGCCCCCACGAGAGTTTTTCAGGGGCCCTGGAACGGGGGTCCTTCACTCGCTCCGGGGGCCCTGGAAAACTCTTGTTGGGCCCTGGCCCCCGGAGCTTCTTCCGCTCTGGGTCTTCAGCGGCAATTTGGCTGGGGGTCCTTCCGCTCCGGGACCCGCCGCCGAAGTGCCCTGAAGACCCGCGGCGGGGGGTCCTTCCGCCCTGGGACCTGCTGCCGAAGACCCCAAGCCCCCTGAATCCTCTGGGCGGCCCTGTGGGGTTCCTTATTCCCCATCCCCTGCTCCTGGGCAGCCTATTATTAGAATGGCACTGCCTCAGATTCCTGAATCTCTCACAACGGGGTGCCCAGCCATAGAGAGGAGCCCTGGAAAAATTAAGACACTCTCAGGCTGCATTAATCATACCCCAGATTCTTCTTGGAGCTGGGGGTAGAGTCACACAATGCACATTTCCCTGCCTCTGAAGTCCCCTCTTAATCCTAACCCATATTCTCCCTTGCTTTATACCAGTGAGCCCCACAGAGGGTTTTCCTTGTGTTCGGGGCTGCAGAGGGAAAGAAACTGTAATGTAAGAAACTGAGAAGCCTGTAATGCCACCTTTCTGACGGACAGTGGGGACCTGCCAGGAGGGTCCCATTGTGTGGGGGGGGGGGGGGGGGGGGGAGCGGGGGGTGTGGGGGGGGAACAGGATGGAACAATCACAAGTAAGTTAGATGGAATAAATATTGTGAAATTTGTATCTTCAACCAGCTCTATAAATTGGAAAATAGACAACATATTAGATGAATATTTTATTAGTAAATTCATTATTTTTTTCAAATAAATTATAATATATTTTGACCAGTTTAGTCAAGTTTGACATTGTAGTGAAGGCTCTCATATGAGCATTTATTCCTTAAATAAAATCACACCAGATATTAAGTTTCTAAACTAAGATTTCTAACAGTCTTTGTCATACAAGTTTGGCCTTTCCAGTTGGACAGCAATGTAGAATTTATTAACAAGAAGAGTATGATAGAAAAAAAATGTACGTGAGATCCTTTAAATAAAGGGGATTACTATAATGGGGCATCTGGTTCTTTAAAGTACAGATTGCCAAGGCGCTATGCTGTATCATTTTAATCCCCATAAGTAAACGCTCCCTTCTAGCTTCCTCTCCAATATTAGTTATTCTGCTGCTTGCTGTCATTTCATATGGGGAGAACAAATCCAAGGACAATATTGAGAAGCAATTTGATTTTTGCATATACTTTGTCAGGCTCTGTCCCCAGAACTTTTATAGATGTGGGAGAAACAGTGGGAAGTTGTCATATAGCTAATCACGTGCTTTAACCTCTCAACTTCAGTGAGATACAACATGACTTCAAGCAGACCCAGAATTTCATATGGGAATAATTAAGAAACTCAAACCAACTAAAGCAAAGCAGAACAAAAATCAGCCAGTCAGGGGTACATAGCTAGGAACAATCCTAATGTGCAGAAAAAAGAAAAGTAAGAAGCTGTATTTTCTGCATATGCATACAATCTTATAATGAAGGCTGCATAGACGACTTTGTGCCTCCTGATACTAGGGGGCACAATCTAAAGAGGAGGACATGTGACTGCCCCATGTTTCTCTTCTGCCCAGCGGCCTCCCCGGTGGCGTTGCCAACTTGGTAATATTTAAAAACTGGAGACTTGCTGCTTTTCCCCTCCTGCCCACCTCCCGCCCAGGTCAGGAGGGACTTGCCTGTGGAACCAGGGCTGGGAGCTGCAGCTGCCTGACGAAGGTAGGAGGCAGCCCCAGCTGAGTAGGGGCTGGAGCAGGTGATGACCCTGTGCCTGCCCACCTCCCCCACTCACAGTAACCAGATGTTGGGACTTCCCGGTCAAAAACCAGGCACCTGGCCACCCTACTCCACACCCTGCTCCCAGCCCGGGGCTGCTGCATTTTCCCCACCTGGGTTATCTGTGTGTGTGTGGGGGGGAGCTCTGTCCTTCTCCCATTGTGCCTCCTCCTGGCACGTTTGGCTGCTCTCCCTGGCAGCCAGGCCCGGGTGGGGAGCGGGAGGGAGCGCTTCTCACACTAGCTGAAGCTGGCCACTCTGAGTCACTAAATCACTGCTGCCTGAGAGACACCCTGACTGGGGTGGCAGCGAGCCCTACCCCCTCTGCTCCCCACCCAGGCCTGGCTGCCGGGAACAGGGGCTGAGCAAGCCAGAGTTTCCCCTCCCCCCTGGTATGTTTATGACTTGCTCGTCCCCTGTGCCCCCAGCCACGCTCTTGCAGGAAGCTGCCGCGCTGCACAGAGCAGTGACTCGGAGTGGCCAACGGGAGAAGCAACTGGTCCTGACCTGTCTTCTCCCTGCCTGGGCCCAGCTGCCAGTGACAGGGGACGAGTGTGCCAGGAAGCAGGCATGGCGGGAAAAGGACAGAGCCCCTCTCCCACTCCCAGCAGGCCAAGCAGAAATTGGGAGGGGAGGGGGGCACTTGACCCCACATGGCCTCCCTCCACATTGCCTATGGAAGACTGACTAAACTTGTAATAGTTGCCTGTAGATGGTAAAATGACTGCCCTTTCAAGCACTGGGTAATTTCTCAGGATAATTACCAGCCTTAGCAAAGTTAAAAGAGGCTCATTAACTGGAGACTTGTGAAGGTTAGATTATCACTAGCCTCTTGATCAGCATCACTCAACTCCTCAGATTTTTTTTTTTATTTTAAACTGCAGATTATTCTCTTTTTAGGTTTTGAGAAGGATTCTTCAGAAAGGATGAAATCTCACCCAATTTTAGCAGTGATGATTCAGTATTTATTTTCAGAAACAAACATTTTTTGCAAAAATGACAGGTCTACCATAAACATATGTTATTTCTTATTATTGCCCCAGAAATCATTCTCTACACTAAACATACAGTTGCTGTACAAATGCTCTTATTCCATTAAACAATTTTTAAGTGAGTATTTAGCTCTTTTGTTTTCCACTGGATTAATAAATGTGATGCACAGTAATGATCTTAAACTAGTCAATGGACTTTAATAGTTTGTAATCAGTAAATTATGTCCCTGCCACTTCATTTTGCTTAGCCAACTCAGATTAATTCAATTCCAAACTATTAACATTAAATAACTCTTCAAAATTAACATGCAAATGCGCTTGGTGGCCATTAAATTCTCAGTGTTGTTCAAAAACTGGCATTGGCTTTACTTTGTTTTCTGTTATTCTGAAAACTTTGTGAAACAGGATTGTTTTTCAGAAGTGATGACAAGAAAGACTTTTGTTCCTTTGCAAATGTTTTCACCAGAATGGCTAAGTAATCTTTTAGCAATGTTGTGTTACAAATCAAACAGCTATCTTGCTTTACAAAGACCTCTCCTGGAGTTGTTCAGATGGCAGAGAATGGTCTGATTGGTACATAGAATGTGTGATGACTGTTGCAGGACTCAGGAGCAATATAAAAGTTCAGAACTATGGCTAATACTGCAAAGGAATCTTCCTTCATCCCATTCGTATTTGCATAGATTAACTTGAAACACTTCTTCCCTGAAAAAACTGGTACACTTGAATGCTGAAAGTTTCCTTCTACAGGTTTCTTCTTTTAATATGGATTTTGTTTCCTCTGGAGTTCAGATATGTTACAAAGCCAATTGGTTGTATGCTAACATCAAGCTTTTCTACTTCTTCCCACTGTGTTTTATCTCTTGCCATACCAGACTCATTCTAACTTTGTTTTCTTGTTCAGCATCTATTACTCTCCATCAGTCAATTAACTAGTCAGCTAGTTACCTGACACTCTTCAGTAATGTTTTGTCACTGCATTTTATACCATTCTACTGTATCCTCTTCCCTTCCAACCCCACCTCACTCCAGCCCTCCAATCTCTTTAAAGAGACATTGGTTAGGTTTGTTCATCATTGTCTTAAACACACCACATTTATTGTTTACATCCAATCAAGATAATCACAAACTGCAAAGTAAATTAAACAGTACAGAGTGTATGTTAAATATAGACGAAAGTAGTAGTAAAGGTACAACCAGTTCTTGCTTTAGATTATTATATAGCACGGCCAAACAAATCTTGACAACAAATGAAATTTGTTTTTCTATATTTGAGTGTTGGAATGGCACACTCTGCAGAGATAAAACCAAATCTAGCAGTCCCAGAACTTCTTACCGAAATAGTTGTAAATATTTGTAAAAGACCTAACAATAAACTTTCATATCTCTCTCTCTTTCAAATCAGTTGAATTGACTTCTTTCTCCAGTGGAGGATGTATATGATGAACTATGTTGCAATACTGTAATGTAGTAATGTTACAGTGGACATTAGGAAAAACTTCCTAACTGTCAGGGTAGTTAAGCACTTGAACAAATTGCCTAGGGAGGTTAAGGAATCTGTCATTGGAGGTTTTTAAGAACAGGTTAGACAAACACCTGTCAGGAATGATCTAGTTACTACGTGATCCTGCCTTGAGTGCAGAGGACTGGACTAGATGACCTCTCAAGGTCTCTTCCAGTCCTATGATTCTATCATTCAATGGTAATATTAATCATTTGGTAAACAGTAGTGCCTGGTATACCAGTAAGTTGTCCCCATGTTTATTTCTCTCTCTTTTTTAGTTTTTATTGTCTTGTTTGCTTTTGTCGCTTGCTCATAACTATTCTACTTATTGTTATATGTATAATGTACATGCATTTTTCATGAAATTATGACACATTAACATTGTATGACCAAATATATTATATATATATATATATATATATTATAATATTATTATTATATTATATTATCCAAAATATAAATGATAATTAAAATCATAGACTATCAGGGTTGGAAGGTCACCCCTTGCTCAAAGCAGACCAATCCCCAGACAGATTTTTGCCCCAGATCCCTAAATGGCTCCCTCAACGATTGAACTCACAACCCTGTGTTTAGTAGCCCAATGCTCAAACCACTGAGCTATCCCTCCCCCCATTCTAAAGTTGTGCTGTATTTGGAACTCAAAATGTACTACATGGTTCCTAAAGTGGATTCTGGGGGACTGGCTGGTTCAGTTCGGCAGCAGATTCTGTTCATCTCATCCTAGTTTTAATAGTCTCAAGTATTTGTTTTTATCTGAATCACGTTAGAGATAAAAGTGTGCTCTGAGCACAAAACTGAGATCCAAGAAATCCCAAATTCTAATCCCAGCTTTTCTAATGGCATGTATTGTGATTTTGGGGCAAGTCACTTACGCAGAAATTTTCAAGTCATCACTAATTCCAGGTGTCCCCATTTTGGGTATCCATCTTGAGACACCTAAAGCTTGATTTTTAGAGGTGCACCCCACAGATCCATTTGAGAAGAATGGGAACTAGATTAATAGAATTCCTGCTATGGACTGCCAGCCTCTGCTGATATGGGAAGTGAGGTTCAGAAAAAATGTGGTGTATGCTGTCTGGGTACAAATTAACAAGTATTAAAAGAAGCAAACTAATGCATTACTGCTTGGCAAGTCAGTCTAAATTTGCCAGAACTGCACTGACATCTTGAAAAAAGAAGAAAGTGTGAGTCTTCTTATCAACATCAGAGCCTTTAGAACTGATCCAGCTAACTTGCCATCTTGTTTCTTGGTCCCATCTCCATTTTCTCCCTGGCCTCAGGCTTGCAAACACTTACCTTTGTATGTAATCCATAATCACACAAGTAATCCTATTGGAGTATGTTAGGATATAGATATTCAGGCCTGCCTGTAAAGGCCTATACTATAAGAATTTAGGTCTATTTTTTTCATTTTGCTCAGTGGTGGGCAAACTACGGCCCACGAGTTGGATCTGGCCCCTCAGGGCTTTGGATCCAGCCTGCGGGATTGCCCCCCGTGGCGGCGCGGGCCCCGCGCCGCTCTCAGAAGCGGCTGGCACAATGTCCCTGCGGCCCCTGGGCAGGGGGGCAAAGGGCTCCGTGCGCTGCCCTTGCCTCCAGGCACCACCCCGCGCAGCTCCCATTGGCTGGGAATGAGGAACCGCGGCCAATGGGAGCTTTGGGGGAGGTACCTGGAAGCGTGGCAAGGGCAGAGCATGCAGAGCCCTCCGGCCCCCCTCCCCCAGGGGCCACAGCGCTTTCTGGAGCAGTGTGGGGTGGGGCAGGCAGGAGCGGCGCCAGGGGTTTTGCCGCCCTAGGTGGCAGCGCTCCTCCTCTGAGCATTCGGCGGTGGGGGTCCTTCCACGCTGCGTCTTCGGGGCACTTCGGCAGCGGGTCCCGGAGCGAGTGAAGGACCCGCCGCCAAATTTCCGCCGAAGACCCGGAGCGGAAGGACCCCCGCCACCAAATTTCCGCCAAGGACGGCAAAATGCTGCCCCCCAAATCCTGCCGCCCTAGGCAACCGCCTAGGGTCGCCTAGTGGAAGCGCCAGCCCTGGGGCTAGGGCAGGTATGCAGGGAGCCTGCCCTGGCCCCAGTGTGCGCTGCTGCCACCCCAGAGCCGCTTTAGGTAAGCGGTGCCGGGCCGGAGCCCAAACCCCTCCTGCATCTCGCTCCCCAACTCCCTGCCCCAAGCCCCCTGCCTGCACCTTGCATCCCTCCTGCACCCCAACCCCTGCCCTGAGCCCCCTCCCGCTGTCCACACCCCTTCTGCACTCCAACCCCCTTCGCTGAGCCCCCTCATACACCCCACACCCCTCCTCTGCCCCAATCCCTTGCCCTGAGCCCCTTCCTGCACACTGCACACCCTCCCACATCCCGCACTCCCTCCTGCCCCCCCCCCAATCCCCTGCCCTGGCCCTGCATACAATTTCCCCACCCAGATGTGGCCCTCGGCCCAAAAAGTTTGCCCACCCCTGATTTATCTAGTTATAGCAGTATAAAACAAAGAATCAAAATCCCAAGTCCGCCTGTGTATGGGCCTTCTCTCACTAGGATAGTCTGAGGCCTTGTTCTTAGGCTAAGGCCTTTGGCTAAGCAGCAGGGGCAGCCATAAACTGGGAAGAGTAGGGTCACATCCTCACATCCCAAACCAGTCACACTGAAATAAGGTGGTATTGGGCTGTTAGGAAGATGATCCTGTCCTGATAGTGCCCATCACCACCAGATAAAGAAACAGATTTTAAGATGGTTAAAGAAAACTTACTTTGATAGCATCCTGTCTGGCAAGAAATCACTTATTAATAGTTATGGTTGTGAAACCCTCATTTCTGTATTGTTTTAGCTTTATGGCCCCCAATTTTCTATTGTTAATATGTCTGGTTCTCTAATTGTTTCTGTGTGCTGTATAATTAATTTTGCTAGGTGTAAGTTAATTAAAGTAGTGGGATATAATTGGTTAGAGAATTATGTTACAATGTTAGGATTGGTTAGTTAAATTTCAGTAAAATGATTGGTTAAGGAATAGCTGAGAATATTACTATATAAACTGGAGTCAAACAGGAAGTGGGTGGGAAAATTGGAATCATGCTTGCTGGAAATTAACACCAATAAACATTGTATAGTTTGCACTTCGGGCTTGTGGTCTTTTGCTGCTTGCTATCTACAAGAACCATGGAAGTGGGAGGGTTAAGGGAAAGCCCTTTAACACAGTAAATGAATTATTTGTGTGAATAAGGAGTACACATTGGACTAAATGGTTGCAGGATTGGACCTTATGCCTCAACATGCCCAGAGTACAATACAAATGTACTTTATTAAAGTTTTTGTTGATATGCATAATATTTTGTTACTGAGTTAAGTGCTATTACTTTGTTTGTTTGTTTTAAAAATTGGAAAGAAGAGCAGAACCCAGATGGCATCATGCTGCATATATAATTACAAAATATTTATGTTGCAGTCAATTTTCATTGTGTAATAATCAAACTGTTGTATAATCCAATTGCGCCACAGTCAGTGTGATTTTCACATCTATTTAACGAAAAGCAAGATAATAATCATAAAGAAAATAGTCAAATTATCAGTGGGCCCATGACGAGGAACCAACATGTTAAAAAGGAATGTGATGCCAGCTACAGATGCAGAATTCAGCACATGGCAAGTCAGGATTGATTGCAGTTTCAGTATGAAATCCTTTGGATGGCAACCAACAACCCTGAAGACAAGAGAATGGTATTACAGCAAATAGGCAGGATCAAGGGAGCAGTTGCGCCAGCTAGCAGAGATTGTATCACGGCTCCTGTGAACATCTCAGAATACTCAGAACTTGTCTTGTTTTCTTATTGCCACGAAAAGGTCAAAAATTAGCAGTTAGAACATCTTTGTGACACACTTTAAATTCATTGTCGTGGTATAGAATTTGCTGGACAAGGATCAGAAATGAAAACAGACATGGGGCAGCAGGGATATCAGACTAAAGAGTCTCATGTGCAATAGTAGTACCACAGACCTGTCATGGTCTATGCAGAGGAGAAAGGAGATTCATAATTTGAACCTGTGCTAGCGATTGGAGACAAAGGACCCAGAGAGCAGGTTGCAAACGGATAGAGGGAAATCTGGCAATAGTTAGTCAATGAGGAGGATCTGGAGCGGATTATGGTGAGCTTCAGATTTTGAGGACAGTCACCCAGTGCAGCCTGCAGGAGTACCTAGGAACCTGATGGAGGCTCTTATCACCCTTGCTGTGGACCTGTCCCAAAGGTCACGGACATGGATGAGGCCTTCCATTGACTTAAATGGGCTTCAGCTGAGCTCCATATTCTGCTAGTGAGGTTCCCCCTGGACCAGTTTGTAGAGTGAATGGGCTGGTGGAGATGCATCATAGAAGATTGGGGTTGGAAGAGACCTCAGGAGGTCATCTAGTCGAACACCCTGCTCAAAGCAGAATCAACCCCAACTAAATTATCCTAGCTGGGGCTTTGTCAAACAGGCCTTAAAAACCTCTAAGGATAGAGATTCTACCACTTCCCTAAGTAACCCATTCCAGTGCTTCACCACCCTCCTAGTGAAATAGTTTTTTCCTAATATCCTACCAAGACCTTCCCCACTGCAACTTGAGACCATTACACCTTGTTCTGTCATCTGCCATCCTCTTTGGAACCCCCCTTCAGGTAGTTGAAAGCTATCAAATCCCCCTTCACTCTTCTGCAGATTAAATAAGTCCAGTTCTCTCAGCCTCTCCTCAGAAGTCATGTGCCCCAACCCCCTAATCATTTTTGTTGCCCTCCGCTGTATTCTCTCCAATTTGTCCACATCCTTTCTGTAGTGAGGGGCCCAAAACTGGACGCAATACTCCAGGTGTGGCCTCACCAGTGCCAAATAAAGGGGAATAATCACGACGCATGTTGTCCCTCCACCCTATCGTGTGGCGTTTTGTCAGAAAATAGCTTTGTACTTCACAAATTCAATTTTAAACTCTCATACACAGTCCCAAGGGATCAGACTTAGTCAGGGACGGTCCCTGGGAGTATAGTTGCAGGACAGTTTTGCTGCTAGGAGCCATAGTTCCCTGCCAAGGATCAGGACTGGTCAGAGGCATAGATCCTCCACAGGAATAGCTCTGCTTCCTGCAGATCTCTGAGTCCATCTGGGTGGGCCCTGCAGCCTTTTCCATAGAGGGATACCCTCTTCCTTATGTGTTGCTCTGGGCAAATACATTATGCTATTTGCAAAATAGCATGTGATCCTGTGATTAAAAATGCTACTATAATGGACATACACTGGGGCTTCATGTGCACCATTTATGTCCTTTCCTGGGTGTTTTACTATGCAACCTTAATATATGTTTTAATGTATTTTAATTTTAAATCAAATGCTGAAGTTATGAAGAGATGCAGTTAATCACGGCAATTTAAATTCAGCAATTCACATGTTTATGTAGTATGTAGGCAAGATACCTAAGGAAACACTCCTTTACTGATTCTTGTCGGTAAGTCAGAAGGGCTGATACTTCACTCTTTGCATATTTTTGAAAGATTCAGTAATGAGAAATATATCCAAACTTAAGAACAGATGGGCCTGATTCAAACGCACCCTGAACTTTGATTAAATTTGGATCTACATCTGAATTCCCATAAGGTGCAGAGAAAAAAAAACAAAACCCTCAGCTCTGAATTCTCCCAGACTTTGGAGAAGTTTAAATCTGGATCTGAACTATGGTTCAGGCTCATCTCAATTTAGTAAACATCTTACATACAACAGTTGGGGGGTGGGGGGGGAACTGAGAAAATCTGCTGACTGTGAACCTTACCTAGAGAAGATATAAATAAAGTCACCAAAAGATACCATAGCAACAAACAAAAGACTTTAAACAGTTCATTGTAAAGGACAAAACCTATGGTATATTTACTAAAAGCCTTATAATCTTTCTCTCCTGTTCTCTCTTACAATGTGATGGAGTGTAACTAGCCCACACTGGGCATGGAGGAGCCCTAACCTGCTACACCCGTGGTAGGTGGTGTATTAATTTAGATGGGATAAAGGTTTTAACATAACCCAATCACCGTCCAATATTAAACAATGTAAAGCAAGGGTCAGGGTTTGGTAAACAGAGACCTCAGCCTGCTGAGTACCCTGGCAAACTCACCATTAAATATAATGTTAACCTTTTATTGATGCTAAAGAAAAGAAGGAAAAACAGCTATAACATTTGAAATGTATTAAGCAAGGCTTTCATTTTAACAGCACCCCTTCTTTCCTTTCTCTTTAGCTGGAGACAGCTTTTGAAAGGAAAGATTCCCTGGTTTGACAGTCTCTTAATGGTATCAAAGAGGTTAATAACTGTCCTTTTGGGGGAGTTAGTTGATATGGGCTGGAACTGCTGCTGGATCTGCTGCTGTTGCTGTTAAAGCCTGATCCCATTTTATCTCAGATGGTGATTGGGGTTCAGCTAGAGCTGGTAGAGGTGATGATGTCATCTGGGTCCTTTTCTCTAGCCTGGCCTGGTCAGGACATCCCTCAGGATTAGAATGAAGAATGTCCAGTGTCCCAGGAGAGGGTGGAGGCGGCAGCCAGAATGATGAAGCTTGTTCCAGTAGCCTCCATCTGTTCTTCCTCTTCTTTCTGCTCTTTCTGTATTCCCCCCTCTCCCAAAGTCACTTTCTTTAAGGACCCACAAAGGGAATGGTGGGTGGGATAGCCCATCCCCTCATCATTTTGTCCACCAGTAAGGCCTAATATCCAACACATCCATTTCGGTTCATTAACTTCCTGCTCCATGTCATCTGTTTTTTAACAAGCATTATTTCAGCACTCCCTGAATTATATCAATATGGGTCTTTTGGGTTCAAACTAATCCAGTTTCTCTGTCTGATTCTTTTGCACCTGTTTAATAGCATTCTTTATTGAAAATAACTTGACCTACTTTCCATGGAAAATTCCTAAGCAGGCAAAAGTTATAGACCAATTGTCACAACAAGTGTCAAACCTGGAGGGAGGAGTTAAAAGGACAGACCCCACCTCAGTTAGCTTCTGACCAGGAAGGAGAGCAGGTCTCTGGCTCTCATGAAGTGAGAGAAAGCTGCCTGGAGCTGGGTTGCCCTGTGGCAGATGACATTTCCCAGAAGAAAGGTATGTCTGCAACGGGGAGCCCAAGGCAGTTGGGAGGGAGTGGCAGGAAGTGAGACCTCCCAGGATTGTGCACACTGGTGGAGGGGCCTTCAGGAAGCAGGAAGACAGTTGCTGAGTCAGGGACTGCCCTGTGAGGGGAGTGGAGAAAACTCCCTTCCAGCAGAACCAGCTGAGTGGCAGAAAGCACTCAGAAGCTCTCCAGTGTGTCAGTGCAGAAGGCTTAGTAGGAGTGGCTTTAAGACAGTGGGAGCCTGGGAAAAGACTGAAGCAAAAGCCCAAGGCAAGGCAAGGTAGAAAGAGGTCTAGGAGGGAGCCAAGGTTCTTAATTAGATCTTGACTCCCTCAGTGTGGGACCTTGCTGAAGGGTCGAGTTGCAAGAAGCAGCAGACCACTGCAGAGCTGGATGGGCTGTCAGCAGGGAGCGCTAGAGGAAAGCCTGCTATGCCACGCACAGCCATCGGGGTGCACCAGCTGGTGAGTCACATGTTTACACAGTATAACACACAGTTTTGGTTAAAACATTATGGAACAAATTATTTTCTGATGTGAAGTCATTGACTTTCAGTGAAGTTTCACCAGGGATGGGTAAGGAATGATGTCCCTAGCCTCTGTTTGTCAGAGGGTGGTGATGGACGGCAGGAGAGAGATCACTTGATCATTACCTGTTAGGTTCACTCCCTCTAGGGCACCTGGCATTGGCCACTGTCGGTAGACAGGATACTGGGCTAGATGGACCTTCGGTCTGACCCAGTACGGCCATTCTTATGTTCTTATGGATGAAGTTGACCCAGGGACCACTGTGTGTTAACAAAGGTGAACGTAATATTGTTGAAGCTAGGGGAATAGCACATAAATAAATGGCATGTAACATCACAAGCAACCATAAAATGAACCCTGGAGATGTAGGGTAAGATGGCAAAACAGAGGAACATTAGCAAAGTACAAAAGCATGGAGAAAATGCCACTAAAACAGCAGTCACCCAAGTCCTACTCTCAGTCCTTTCTCTTGAGTTTCAGCAAAGCACTCATTCTCTTAAGTGGGGCTGCTATATTTTACTGGCCCTTTTTTTTAGTACTTCCAGAAAGCCTGGCAGCCTACACTACTTTGAAAGACACGAAAGTGACTATACTTGAAGTTCTTATCCTCCTTTTCTACTCAATGATCTGCCACCTTCCAGCCTTTCTTAACATTCCTGTTCTCCATGCTTCAGAGCCTGCCACTCTGCACGTAGTCAGATCAATTCTATTCAGAGTGCACTTCCAGGTGTTGATTACAAGACACAAATCCACAAATGATCTGGTTTCCAATTAGCTGAGACTACCTCGTACAAGTTTTCAGACTACTGACTTTTGTAGAAGTAGTAGCTTTGAATTACCAGGGAGTGCTAGTTTTGGAAACGGGTCAACACAGATCCTGTTGTGGTGGGACTTTCTCTCTTGTTTTTAGATTTTGTAGCCCGCTGTTCAATGTGTGTATGTGCCCAAATCAGAGGATATGGGTCTGTTACAGTTCATAGTATCACAGAAATGTAGGACAGTGGAAGGGACCTCTATGGGTCATCTAATCCAGTCCCCTACACTAAGTCAGGACTAAGTATTATCTAGAGTATGCATTCCCAAACTGTGGTATGCGTAACCCTGAGGATACACGAGATGTCTCGTGGGGAAGGGGGAAATGTGGGAGAAATTATGTAATGGTGGATTTATTTTACTGCACTTTCATAATAGGCTTGTAACGGGGTTCGACTCACCACTGTGGCACCTCCTTCTGGCTGTCCTGGGAATTAGCTTAGTTTGCCAGTGCACCCTTGTCTGGTAACGTCTTGCCGCCATCACACCTGCTCCAGGAAGCATGTTGTCCCAAAGAACACAGCATCCTCTTCAGGACACAGTCCTCCGGCTGTGTCACACTCTGTTCTCCTCCCTTTTAAGGGAACCGTAGTCCACTGTCCAGCCACTTCCAAGTGGGGGTGGGGAGGGACTCAGGCCTGCCCACTACTCCGGGTCCCAGCCCACGGACCCTGTAGAAGGCAGCTGCGTGCTGCATCCCCTCCAACCCCACAGTCTACGTCCCTGGGCCACTTCCCTGCAGCCCCAGCACCTTCTCCCCCTTTGTCTCAGGGCCCCAGTATGCAAGCAGTCAGCCAGGAGCTCACTCTTGCTCCCCTGATCCTGCCCAGCACGGCTCTGTCCAAGGTGCTAGCTGCCCTCTGCTTGCAAGGGAGCCAGTCCTCCTCCTAGTCCTCCGTCCTCGAGCTCCAGACAGTGACTGACCTGCTTTGCCCTGCGGCTCTTCTTATATGGGCCTGCCCGGCCCTGATTGGCTGCTCCTTGTAGTCCTCTTCAATTGGCTGTCTCCCACACAGCCTCCCTAGGGTCCTCTTCAGTTGGCTGCCTGTTGCGCAATCTCCCTAGGGTTCTATTAACCCTTTATGGACTAGTGTGGGGAGGACACCCGATCACAAGGCTACTCAGACAGAGCTTTAAAACTCTGTGGGAATTTGTTATATAAAATATGGTAGTTAATTTACTTCAAGATGTACCAATAAGAACACAGAGACACTGATGTACAGAGCCCTCACATCCAATCACTGTACAGTGCAGGTTCAGTTGCCCAGCAACTGTGCTGTCTAACTGAGCTCAGAACTTAGTATCAGTGATGAGCATGCTAGGGGTATGCAGATAGCTGGTAGATCTGGAAGAAGGTACGCAATAAGAAAAGTTTTGGAACCTGTGGTCTAGACCATCCCTGACTGGTGTTTGTCTAACCTGTTCTTAAAAACCTCCAGTGACACAGATTCCACAACCTCCCTAGGTAATTTGTTCCAGGGCTTAACTACCCTTACAGTTAGGGAGTTTTTTTCCTAATGTCTAACCTAAATCTCTCTTGCTGAAATTTTAGCCCATTACTTCTTGTCCTGGCCTCGGTGGTTAAGGAGAACAATTTATCACCCTCCTTTTTGTAATAATCTTTTATGTACTTGAAGTCTGTTATCAAGTCCCCCCTCAGTCGTCTCTTCTCTAAACTAAATAAAGCCAATTTTTTTTTTATTTGGAAGACATGTTTTCTAGACCTTTAATCATTTTTGTTGCTCTCCTCTGGACTTTTTCCAATTTGTCCACATCTTTATCAAAGTGTGGTGCACAATACTCCAGTTGAGGCCTTATTGGTGGTAACCAGAGTGGAAGAATTAGTTCTTGTGTCTTGCTTACAACACTCCTGCTAATACATCCCAGAATGATGTTCCCTTTTTTTACAATAGTATTACATTCTTGAATCATATATAGTTTATCCACTATAACCCCCACCTCATTTTCTGTGGGTTATAATGGGTTCACAGCTTGAGAGCTTAATTCTTTAGCTATAGAGCTCTGTCTTAGCTCTAGCACCTCTTTGGTGTTAGTCAGATGGTAGCCATTATAGAAAAGAGGCTTTTCCAGGACTCATGTGATGGCTGTCATTTTGACTAATCCCAGGGATTGAACCAATTCTTTTGGGGGGCTGTAACAAATTCATACTCCGTGGATTGGGCACAAAGGGGGGAATTTATCACATACAGTGAGTTAAGATTGCCCCCTTTTCTAAAATCTGTCTGGTATTTGCTATCTAATACATACTAAATGGAGCATGTATGAGATGTCAGCTGCACATAGCTATCTTTATACCTACTGAATCATCCGCTGGTTATTACATTTCCCAGTTTGAAGGGAAAACCATTAGTAAAATTTTACATTGCAGTTAAGGACCATAGTTTTCTCTTTTCATTGTTTCTCTAATTTCTCTCATTTTCATTTTTCCCATTGTCTTGATTAAATTTTCCTTAAACTTGTGAACTTGGTCTCACAGAACTAAATTTTAAGTTTAAAAAATTGCAGTTGTCTATAGTGCTAGGTATTACTGTCATTTTTATGAGTTCTTTCGCCTGTAGAAGTTACTGCTGTATAACTTTAAACACTACATAAAACACCAAAATTACTCTGAAGTGGTGCAATTATAGTATATAAAACAATATGCTGTCCTAAATTAAAATTTACATACATACTGCCTTTGCACACTGATCCATTTTAAAGCCTCTAGTGAGATTTCTTGCTATTGCATGCTAGAAAATAGATTTCCAGGCTCTGGTAAAGGGCCACATTGCTTTCATACAGGCTGATGAACTGGCAGTATTTAGTTAGAGAAAAGGGACTCGGTGTTTATCAAATAAATAAATAACAAAATTGATCTCATGTCAGCAAAACAGCATGGTCAACTAATGCCCTAAAGTGGATGAAAATGTTCAGTTTCCTCTTGGTTCTCATCCTTACACAAAGACTTTGGACCTAATTGTGTGGTGCTGAGCAATATCTGTAAAGTGCCCTGAATTCCTCCTGAAGCTGAATGGAGCTGATGTGCTCAGCACCTCTTAGGTGAATCTCAGCATCTTTCAGGATCCAGGTCTACATGGCTTTGCCAAATAGTGTCAGACTGGGAAAAGCAGAAACGTCACTTACAGAACATTTTCCATCATTCTATATTTGTCTTACAGTAGTGCTAGCTACTCCAGTCAGCATCAGGGGGTGGGGGGGCTTGTTTTGGCACTGTCGACAAATGTAGAGTAAAAGGGCAGTCCCTGCCCCAATGTGATTACAGTCTAATTTAAGGAGGATGCAACAAGTGAGTGTTTCAATTATATAAAAGGACAGGGAAAGAAGGGCAACAGAACCAGGAAGAAGAGGAGTACTGGTGGCACATTACAGAAGGTGCCACAAGCACTCCTGTTCTTTTTGCGGATACAGACTAACACGGCTGCTACTCTAGAACCAGGAAGATCGCCCATTAACATAGACCAGTTGTGCACAAAGCTAGAAGGCTTTGAGTCCATTAATTTTAAAATTATATAGCTGTATAAAATTTGTGATATACATACATCTGAGATGTCTTTCCTGGCCGCTGATAGCCATTGGCAATTTGTTGTATGAAATCACAGAAGGAGTGGGTACTACTAGGCCCGACTGCCATGGCTCTGACCATCCCCATCACAGTTTCTAACAGTTGGAGCAGACTGACCACTGGTCAGGTTCAGTGGCCAAGATGAATCTCATATGCTCGCAGGTGCCCTCTACATTTGAAATGAAATCTCCAGACACCCCCACCACTAATATGGCGGAACTAGTTTGAGGTCTCCAGAAACAAGTGGCCCAGCTACAATGGGAAAATGCCTTCCTATCCTCACAGGTCCCAGCGATCCCAGGCAACCTCACACAATCATCCATGACAGCCCAAGATCTAGGCCCAAAGATCCCCCTACCAGAGAGATTTGATGGGAACTGTCAGAAGTTTGGGGAGTTTCTCAATCAATGTCGCTTGTTGTGCCTGTTGTGCCCAGCAATGTACCTGAACAACCAGACCCAGGTAGGGGTCATCATCAGCTTATTGACAGGTGAAGCACTGGACTGGGCATTGCAACTCCTGGAGCAGGAAGACCTGATTCTCAATGACATTGGTGAATTTGTTTATATCTTTTCACTCATGTTGGACGCACACCATGCCCGCTCTGCTAAAGTGGCCCGTCAGTCTCTCCGACAAGGCCCCCATCCCATTGTGGATGTACACAACCACCTCCACTCCTCCAGCTTGGGTCTGGGGCAGGAACAATACGTGGTTAGAGAGATCCTGGACTCTAAGCTATTCTGAGGACAATTAATGTACCTTGTGGACTGGATAGGGTTTGGCCTAGCTGACTGTTCATGAGAACCAGCCAGTAACTTTTCATTCATTCGACCTCCTTCATGAATTCCATCAATCACACCCTGACAAGCTGGGTCCAAAGACACTGTGGGGGTGCCCTCGAGAGGTGGGTAATGTAAGGTGATGAGTCAGTCCTGGGCTGGGTTCTAGCCAATCTGCAAGCCAGCAACTGGTCTGGTGACTCCCAGGGCAGTTATATAAGCCCCACAGAGGGAGCAGCAGCTCAGTCTGCTTAATGTCACTCCAGGGCTTGGAACTCCCCACTGCCTGACAGTGACAACAGACTCCCCAAGCCTTAGCCTGCTCCAGCCTTGCTCTCACTCCAGCCCTATTGCTAGTCCTGCTCTCATAGACTTTAAGGTCAGAAGGGACCATCATGATCATCTAGTCTGACCTCCTGCACATTGCAGGCCACAAAACCTCACCAACCCACTCCTGTAATAGACCCCTAACCTCTGGCTGAGTTGCTGAAGTCCTCAAATCATGAATTAAAAACTTCAAGTTACAGAGAATCCATCATTTACACTAGTTTAAACCTGCAAGTGACACATGTTCCATGCTGCAGAGGAAGATGAACGCCCCCTCCCCAGGGTCTCTGTCAATAAGACCCAGGGGAAAATTCCTTCCTGACCCCAAATATGGTGATAAATTAGGTGTTATGGTGAGCAAGGCTCACAAGTCAGACACCTGGGAAAGAATTCTCTGTAGTAACTCAGAGCCCTCCCCATCTAGTGTCCCATCTCCAGTTGTTGGAGATATTTGATGTTAGCAGTTACAGATTGGCTCTCTGCTGATGTAGTGCTGTCTACACTGGCGCTTAGGTTGGTATAACTGTATCACTTAGGGGTGCGGATTATTCACATCCCTGAGCGATGCAGTTATACCAAAGTAATTTTGTAGTGTAGACCGGGGCATAGTGTGTGGCAGGCTAGCATGGGATAGATTTACACCCCAGCTTGCCATGCATCAAATGTCCATGTAGACAAACCCTAACGTGTTTAGAACATGTGTGACTGACAGAGTATAGAGCAGCTAAAAGATCAAGACAGATGAGGATAGAGAAGGTGCCATGAGTTTTATTATGACCTAGAGGTCTTTGGAGTCCTTGATGAGCTGAGAGGGCAGAAGCCACAGACCATCCAAAGTGGTCTTGAATCTGTGCAGAACCAACAGTTAGACATCTTCTGTGAATATATCTGGCAATACTTGCCTACTTACCTAAAATTTTATAGATCCTATGTAGTCTTGCAATATTTCAAGAGCAGTATTTCTTGAGTGAGAGGAAGCCCCACAATGTGTATTAGTCTGACAACATAGCCAGACTCCCTGACATTCACAGGAGATGTCTCAAGGTCATTTATAGCACTCAGGGAGTGGGCACTTTAACTCTCTGCCTTTTGATTTCAGCTCCTGCTTCTGTGACAGTTTCTTCCATACTCTGTTAGTTTGTGTAATGTTAAGTGGCAGACTGGCCAGAAGGTTTCTCTTCCTTCTGCATATGGAGTTCTATATGCTTAGTCTAATTATACACTGGGGGCCATTACATTGTCCCTCGAAGTAAGCGTAAATCAAAAGTCAATTGTCCATTTGAATCAGATTTATCCAGAATATGTGCTACATGAAGTTTCGGGTGACTGGAATTAGCTTGCACACAGTAAACATTTCAGGTCTAATC
This sequence comes from Terrapene triunguis, assembly GCF_002925995.2. Classification (NCBI taxonomy): domain Eukaryota; kingdom Metazoa; phylum Chordata; order Testudines; family Emydidae; genus Terrapene; species Terrapene triunguis. The sequence goes on along the minus strand of NW_020664409.1, from coordinate 101,246,298 downwards.
TGATCATTTTAAGTGAAAACTAGTGAGCATCAAACTACAGGGGGAAAAGAAAACAACCCATGTTATGATCGATAAACAAAAATGAGCTTGGAGAGGGCACAGTGATGTCTGATTAATCATCTGATCAAGTGATTAGATTTCCAACTTGAAACAAAGTAATCCCTAGGTCTCAAATTGGGGTTTACAACATAAAAACCTTAACCACAGCAGCTCTGCCCTTCTCTGTGGTAATATGTTTTGCGAAGATTTCCTTTGAAACAACATTGGGATTTACGACTGAAATGTGTAAAAATAGTCATTAATCTTTTATAACAGATATTATATTAATTTTTTTCCAGGACCCTTTTGTTGAAAGGTTGTTCTCTCCTGACTCGAATATATATCCTTGTCTATCGTCATTCAGATACAAGTGAGAAGACTAATTTGGAATCTTCACTGGAATTTCATTTCTCAACACAACTGGGCTTTCATCATATTAATAAAAAGAAGTTATGCTACAAAGATAATTTCATTTGTCCTCCCTACTGTTACTATAGTGTCTCCCTGCACTCAGTTTTTAGAAACAGAATTGCAGACGTATTGATTTGTTTGTTATAAAAAGTGCCAGTTACCATGGCATAACTCTATCCTCTATTTCCTAGCTGTAATGTCATTTTTATCTGGAAAAAGAAACCTTGCCCTTTTCCAGTACTGTTTGCTTCTTCTTTTTTTAGCCTGAAGTGTGGATGCTATAATAAGGGACTTTTAATGTATCTTTACATCATGGCTGGATTGAATTTTTTTATGGATTGGTATTTCATTTCCCAATACTATTTCAGTGTTGTACTCTGCTTCAGGGTACAGGCTAGCAACCAAAGTCCTGATGTGCCTAGATGCTGTGTGTTTTGCAAAGGGAATGCTTTGCTCAAACCTGTCGATAAACCTGTACGTAATCCCTAGCAGGAATCAAGTGCTCAAAACTCGGTGATATGCCAAAGATAGGATGCTTTCTTGTGTTTAAATGTAGATGAGCAGCAATTTGTTTTCTCTTAACTATACAATGCATGTTGACATGGAAGAGAGAAAGGGGAGGTCAAAAAACTCAAACTTTTGTCTTTAAACATGTCTAATTCTCTCGACTTTCCCTCACTGGCATTTTTGGCTTACATGTTATCAATGTTCCAGTCACGAGAACAACATGGTAACTGCACCACGCTGCTCCCAGACCCTGCACTGCAACATCTATGCCATTGTTTTTATCCATGCGAGTGCAGGCACATCTTCCCGAGCTGCAATCACACCTTGGATTGCAGTGCAGTCACACTCTCTGTGAGGAACCTCTGCCCACAAATGGTCTCCAGGATCAGGGGTGAAGGCCATCAAGCATAGGGTGACCAGATGTCCCTATTTTATAGGGACAGCCCTGATATTTGGGGCATTTTCTTCTATAGACACCTATTACCCCCCCAACCCCCCGTCCCGATTTTTCACACTTGCTGTCTGGTCACCCTAATCAAGCATCCCTTGTCCCAAGCATGGTGTACAAAATTAAAAAATGAATAGATACAATTCTTTATGAAAAAAATGCTTTCCCAAACAAGTGCCCGCCTGTACCACTCAGAGCAACAGCAGGAAGAGTTTGCTGGGGCTCCTGTCCCTCCACTGATTTTATATGAAGGAGGAGTAAATCAGTTTGGGAGCACCCATGCGCAAATGGAGGCCAGGATCAGCCTGGTGGCAGTTGTAGTGCTGCTTTCATGCATAATCAGTTGTGAAGATCCATGATAGCTGTAGGTGCAGGTCTGCCATGATGATGGTTATTTCCTGTTTTCTAAACTTCTAATCTCTTCTGTTGCTCCCCTCTGAGCAGTCTCAAATTTCTCTATATTTAAAAATATGATTATTAATATTAGAGGAGTGCCTAGAGGTCCCAAGGGAGATCTGGGCTCATTGTGCTAGGCATGGTACAAATGCGTAGTAGGAAGAGGCCATTGTTGCCATGACTAGATTACAGTCTAAACAAAGGGTGGGAGAAAGGAAGTGTTAATATTCCTGTTGTACAGGTGAGGTATTGAGGCACAGATAGATTAAGTGACTTGCCCAAGGTCACACAAAGAATCTGTGGTAGAGGAAGTGAATCCAGATCTCCAGGGTCCCTGTCTAAGGCCTTAACATCAAGACAATTTTGCTTCCTCAAATATCCTCGCTGTGGTGGGACAGTTTCCCGATGCAGTCACGAGGGGGTTCATCTGGGCACCATCAGCTCAACTCCAGCACACCTGTGAGGCCCATTGCAGCTGGAGAATGGCAGCTCCTTGAAAGGAGGGATCCAAGCTCACTGAGGGTGGCACTCAGAGGGAAGCAGAGCTAGATCTCAGAGCAGGGGCTGCTGGCTAGGAAAGCTGCTGAAGATCCTCTGCCACCTGGGCCCTCCTTTACTTTGTTTTTCTTTTCCTTAGAGCCCAGGAAGCTTAGGCTGACGAGGTTAGAAACCCAACCCAAGCACAGAGACTACTGACTTGTTTGCCTTGCAAGGGGAGCAGGATTAACCCGAACTGTTTGGGGGCTGTGGGACTGCTCAGTTTTTCTTCTTTCATTTCAGCTTCTGTTAGCCCCAGAGAGGGGTGGGACGAATGGTTTCCCTGTCCCTGTACATGGAGGAACACAGCCCCCTTCAGATGGATTCTACACTGACCCCTGCTGCAGAAGAAAGCCATCAGAAACAAAGGAAGCACCCATACCCTCCCGAATGGGCTGTTCTAAAGGTAACGTCTATGGCACTGGCCCAAATTCATCCTGGTTTTGATTCCATTCAGATCAATTCTATTCAAATTATATCAGCTTATATCCATTCAAAACACTATTGCTAAGATCATATTCCTAGCCCCTTGTTTTGACCACGTCACCCCTCTCTACAAATCCCCCTCACTGGCACCCTCTTCTCTGTCACATCAAGCATAAGCTACTTGTTATCATTTTCATGCCCTGGCCACACCCTCAGTGATTACCGAGATGGCCACTCCTGCCTCCACTCTGACAGTGCTACCAGCCTCCACTGCCCACTTGTTACACTTTCAAACTAGCACCTTCATGCTTTGTCCTATGCTGTCCCTCCCTATCAACATCCACAGAGCCACCTCGTTGTCCTCCTTCAAATCCCTCCTTAAAACGCTCCTGTGCCAGGATACCTACCAAAAGCTTGACAAAAATTAAGCAGTTGGTTGGCTGAGACCCCTGCCAATCATGCTGACGAGTATTATCTTGTTGTTTCCTTGTGCTCTCCTGGCTGTATCCACCAATGGTCTCTTGTCTTATGCTTAGGGAATGTCTGCCCTTGGCTCTGCAGGTGTGATTCCCAGCTTAGCTAGTGTACTAAACAAAGGGTGTAGCTATGGTGGCGCAAGCTGTGAGAGAGTCTAGTTGCCCTGAGTGTGGTAGCTAGCCTGGCCATCTGCGGTGGCTACACTTTATTTTTAGCACACTAGCTCAATAAGAGCTAGCATGAGTATGTCTCCTTGAGTTGGGAATCACCTCCCCAGCTCAAAGAGTTGGCACACCCTTCGGCTGCTAGCCTCTAACAAATCTAGACTGAGCATACAGACCCTGGTCAAAGCTTGGAGGCACCAGGGTAGTGTGGACATGCCTTAGATTACAAGATTTTTGGGGCAGGGACTGCATTTTTGATCTGTGTTTGTACAGTTCCCAACATAATGGGGTCCCAGTCCACGACTGGGGTTCCTAGATACCAGTGCAATTAAAATAATAATAAATCAGTGAAGCGACATCAGGGATGAATTTGTCCAGCTGTGCCCCAAACTAAATGCAGTCAACCACATAATGTAATACTGCAACCGAGACCTTACCAATGCCACATATGGTGAAATACTTACTGCACTCGTTTAATATATTGCACTCTCATGAATACAACCCAAAAAAGCTTTTTGTGACGGCATTGCATTGTTGGCTCCTGTTCAATTTCTTATCCCCTCTAACCTCTGAATACTTCTCTCTGGTACTACTGTTCTAATTACTTACTTGAGGGATGATCTATATTTGACCGCTGAATATTTTAACTATAAGATAGGTTGTGGTAATGAAAGCCTGGCCAAAAGATATTTCTTTTGAAGGCATCCCCTGCCAATAAAAAGCTATAAAGGCTACTCAAGTGGAGCAGATACATACATATCGATCTCTGACTCCAATACGTCAGTGTCTGAGTTGCCTACTTCATCATTTGAACTCAGACTACATATATTAGGCCTGGTTCTGATATCGATTACATTGTTGTCATACAGATATATCCCTACTGTCATCGCTGAAGTTCCTCCTGGTTTACACTAGGGTTACTGACCCGTCATTCTTATAAAAGACATTTTTAAAATAAGAGCCCCAAGGTAAAACTAATGGTTTTGTTGTCAGGGAATAAGTCCCAGAACTAGCAACAGATGAACTTCCAAACACATGAAGGAAAACTTTGGATAAAGTATGTAACAGAGTGGCATATTCTAAGAGCACGTGTTGGGATGCAGGGCTCTTCAGCTGTGTCATCCTCATGTCAGATGCTTCAACCCTTCATAGAGGTGCTGAGAGATGTGTTGAGTCACTGTGGGTAGGGCTACTCTGCCATTAAAAACCCATGGCTGGCCTGTGCCAGCTGACTTGGGCTCACTGGCCTCGGGCTAAGGGGCTATTTAATTGCAGTGTAGATGTTCTGGCTTGGTCTGCAGCTTGAGCTCTGGGACCCTCCCACCTCACAGAGTCCTGGAGCCCAGGCTCCAGCCCAAGCCTGAATGTCTACACTGCAATTAAACAGCCCCTTTGTGTGAGCTAGAGTCAGCTGGCATGGGCCAGCCATGGGTTTTTAATTGCAGTGTAGACACACTCTGCAAGGCTAGACCAGTTGTGTCCAGTTATCTCTAATCTAGAAGGTGGGGGTGGAGTGGGGTGTCAGAGTGAGAATCTCTCTGAATCAAAGCAAAGTGGGGCCTGCCAGAAACCCTCAGAACAACCAAGTTGTGGAAAAAAGCTTCAGCTGATGCTTATGTTTTGTTGTTTGTGTTAACAATACAGATCTAGCCCAGGAAGAAGATGTCTTTGATGTGGATATCCTCTGTTCAGAGCGGGGTAGAATTCCACCTGCTTACAGCACCCAAAAGTTAAGTGGTAATATTTTCAAAAACATATAACTGATTTAGGTGCCTAAGTCCCGCTTTCAATAGTCACTGTGGCACTTAGGAGTCTCTTTGATTGGATAATAGGCTCCTTTGATGTGCCCAAGTCACTTTTAAAACTGGGATTTAGCCTCTGTTTAGGTTCCTAAATCCCTTAGTGGTCTAGGGTAAAGTTTCAAAAGCACCTATCTGAACCCCATGGGCATGAAAATTGGGTCTGACCCTGCTCAGAATCAGAAAATCCTGCAAGAGTGCCTATATTTCCTGCACGTGATCAGGCTGCAGATTGAAGGACAGTCCTCTTTGCCAGGCAGTATTTCATTGTATCCATTTCTGCTCCTCAACAGAACCCGGAAGTGCAAAGGTATGAAATGTGATTTAAAAAAAAAAGTTAAGCTTCAAGTATTCAGTTTGAGTTTTGGATCAGTTCTTACTTTCTCTGAGATGGTTCACTAATGCCTACCCAGGGATTCATGGAAATGAACTGTCTTCACTAATAGCATTGCTTGTAAAAACATCAAATCCATCACTCCCATATGCAGGTGTAACTCCGTTGATAGCAATAGAGTGGGGCTGCTTATGCTGACAATTAATTTGGCCCCTTCAATCCAAAAGGCACATGGGTATTCTGTATAACATTTGCATATTCAGTATTGCCAACTCCAGTGATTTCAGCATGAGTGACGGGATTTCACAGGTACTTGAGCTCGTCTGACGATGACGTGAGACGCTCCAGTTCCCTCGCGAAGGTCAGACGTGCTGGAAGCCAGCAGAGTCTCTCCCCTCTGCTCACTGTTCTCGTGGGGGGAGAAGGGGAGTTAAAGTTCCCATCAGCTCAGTGCAGCTCCACCTCCTCGCCCCATGAGCCACTGGGACAGCACTGTGCCTCCGCTCCTCCCTGTAGTACCTGGCCAGCCTGGAAAGGGGCAGAGGGGGGTGAGAGCCCCTAGAACTGCCCTGCACCCCAGCCTGGTAAGGGTAGAGGGGGGTGAGAGCCCATGGAACTGCCCCCCCCCCCAGTCTGGAGGGCTGAACTGATGGGGTGGGAGCTGGGGGCAAAAGCGCTGATGCGGAGGGGAGATTAGGAGAGAGGAATAATTGCTGGGCAAGGGACAGGCAGATATGGAGGTGAGAGTTCCTGCAGTAATGGCCGAAACCACCTTACCCAATAAATCTGGCAGAATGGGCAACACAAACTGTGAGACTCTCTCTCTCCCGGGGATGGGCAGCGGGAGTTCCAAAAAACAAAAGGCAGATGAAAAGATACAATATCAGGATTGTGGGGGGGTCTGACTCATGAATTTTGACTGCGTCGTTTATTATGGTGTATTGCTTTGCCTAATACAAATTCACTTCAAGTCTTTACCTTAAGACTGGGTGTCTTTCTAAACAGTGTGCTAGGGCTCTACCAGAAGTTACAGGCTCAGTGCAGAAATCACTGGCCGTAACTCTGTGCCCTTTGCTATGCGGGAGGTCAGACTAGGTGATCATATTGGTTCCTTTTGGCCTAAAATCTATGCATCAGTGGTTATTAGCCAAGATGGTCAGGAACACTGCCTCATGCTCTGAGTAGCCTTATACCTCTGATTGCCAGAAGCTGGGAGTGGATCACGGGATGGATCACTCGATAATGGCCCTGTTCTATTCATTCCCTTTGAAGCATCTGGCCACTGTCAGAAGATAGGATACTGGGCTAGGTGGACCATTGGTCTGTCCCAATATGGTCATTCTTATTTTTTTGTGTTGAGCTAGGAAATTTTAACATAGCCCCTCCCTGCAGGCATGGCTTAAGCATCCTCTCTTTTCTCTCCCATGTGCCTGGGATCACCAATATTTGTAGCAGCTTCTCCCCCGTCCTCGCATGGATTCTTTTGTTTGGTGCCTTGTTCCTCTGCTTATCCTGTGAGATAAATGGGCACTGTCCCTTGAGAGATCAATGTTAATACTACTAGCTGGAAAGGAGTGTAAAAGCCAAGTACATAGGGGACCTAAGATAAATAAAACAAGCCCCAGCAAAGGAATGGCACACCAGTAATAACAGCATCACAGAGGAGGTGACTTAAGTGGGAACAAGAAAACAGGATCTGGAGAACTTAAGGAAGGGGTTAAGGTTAACTAATAAGTAATAAACATTGGTAGATCAACCATTTCCCCCACCTCCTAATGCTCACAAATCCTCCCACCCCAGTTCCTTCTCAAGGCAGGTGGTACCACTGAGATGAAACATTGCAGCCATGGGCTGGCTTAAACAAAAGTCACCTTACTTGTTCTTCACCCCAGGGTGAAGCGAGGTCCTCCAACCCAGCCCACTGGTTCCCTGGCCTGGAATCCTCCTGGGGTCTCAGCTGCCTCTTGGTAGCCGGTTCTGGCTCTCTTTCTGTGGATGATGGTCATTGCAGTGCAGGAGCTGTTGCCCTGATCCCTGTAGTCAGAGTCCCAGCAGTCCAAACTCCCTTCCAGGGAAGGGGAATTCAGCAGGGACTCCCCTGAGCCAGGCTGTCGCTCTCCCAGCTTCCCAACCTAAACGCTCTCTTTTTGTAAAGTCAGGCTGCCCCTTCCCCAGTTAACTTGTTGGAGGCGGGGGAGGGGTGGAGAGAAGAGGGCTGTGTAGCCCTGGCTTGTCATTGGTCCAATCAACTGCTTGTCAAGTTCACCCCATGCAAAAGCCTCCCTAGGAGTTTCTAGTTTCTTCTGCCCCCACCCCTGACTCCACACATGCTGCAAATGGGGTCAGAGGGCTTTGGGAGCCATCTTAGTTGTAGTCCCTTTGGTGGGACCCCCTAGAACCTCAGATTGAAGGAGCTCCAGGAGTTGGAGATCAGGTAAAAGTCATCACTATGTAAGAAACCGGAAGGATCATTTGGATTTCCTTATTAAACACAAGAGAGATTCCAAAGAGAGGGAGGTGAAAGAGCGTGTGTACACTGTAGGAAATTACTGTATTGCTGGATCCATTAAAACATGATTTTGGTTCTCAGCATAGTTGAGGTTTAATGAATGGGGTTTGTCAGTCATGATAAAACCTGACACTGTTCAAGAGTTTGGTAACGTTTAGGGAAATGTGTTCTTCGAGTGATTGTTCATGTCCATTCCAAGCAGGTGTGTGCGCGCGCCGCGTGCACGCCAGCCGGAAGATTTTACCATAGCAGCGTCCGTAGGGTCGGCTTCGGCGCCCCCTGGAGTGGCGCCTTCATGGCGCCGTATATAGGGGCCAGCCGACCCTCCACCCCCTCAGTTCCTTCTTACCGCTGGTGACGGCTAGCTGGAACTTCGCTTGCTCTTCAGCAATCTTGACAGTGTCCCGTTTTCTTCCTTGTAAATAGTTTAGTTAGTTTAGAGTTAGTATAGATAGATAGTTGTTGGGGGGTTTTCCCTACGTACTCGTCGCCCCGCTGGGGCATGCCTGGGTCCCCAGGGTTTAAACTCTGCAAGGACTGCGGGAAGTTCATGCCGAAGAGTGACCTGCACTCTTCCTGCTTACGGTGCCTCGGAGAAAGCCACCAAAGAGACAGGTGTGCTATCTGCTGGGCATTTCGCCCCAGGACTCTCAAAGACAGAGAGCAGAGGCTCAAAGTGTTACTAATGGAAGCGGCCCTGGGGCCACATTCGGACCCTGGGCTGACCGACCCGGTGCCCAGCACTTCATCCTTGGTGCGCAGCACCCCAGCACCGGTAATACATCATGAGGCCAAAACCTCCAAACCCCGGCACCGGAGGGAGTCGGCACATAGGAAATCGGCCTCTGTGAGGCACCGTTCACCATCCCTGGTGCCAATTAAAAAGAAGAGGCCGGTGAGGGGACGATCACCCCACCAGGACGCTAAAGGGCCGGCACCGTCCATGTGTGCTGCAGGACAGGCCGTGCTGCAGACTCATCCTGCTACTCCGTTGACTCCCGCCCCGGAGAGGGTACGGTCGAGTCCGGACAGGCCAACATCCCCGGACCTCGTTGAGGAAGTGCTCCTCCGATCGACGCCGGAGGCATTCGAGGCAGCCTCTGACCTACTAAGCCTCCCGGTGCCAGCGTCGCCACGCCGGTGGAAAGAGCCTCTGACCATGGCCCGACCCCCTATACAATCACGGGGCAAGCCAGCTATGTTATCGCCGCGGTCCCTGCACCGCTCCATCCCAGAGGCACCGGAGCAGAGAGAACATTCTCCAGTCCAGCGGCACCGCTCCCCAGCGACAGTGGGTACTGCTCCCTCTAGGTCATCCTATTCAGAGACCTCAGACTCGGAGGCGGAGTCGTACCGCTCCAGTAGATCGAGGAGCAGGCGGTCGACCTCGCGGGCAAGCCTCCAGCCTTATCCGCCGCAGTGGCAACAGCAGCGGCAACCGCCCCTCCCACTGGCCGTTCTGGACTCCCTGGGCCTACAATCAATCCGTGGGACAGGCGTACGGCCCCCGCTCAAGGTCCGCATCGGTCTCATTGATGGCGGTGGCTCCGGCTCAAATGCCTCCACCACCGGCACTGCCGTCTGACAGGAATGTGCCACAACAGATCCCGGCACCGCCTAGTCACACACCGGCACTGGCAGGGGCCATGGTCCCGACACCGCAGGCACCGACCAGCATGCCTCGTCGTTCGGTGTCGACCCCGGTACCGGCCGCGGTGCCGCATCCTGCACCCGCACCCGCACCGGCCACGCAACCAGAGTACCGTGTGCCGCAGGCCCCCACGGGGGCCGAGGGTATGGAGGAAGGCCCTTTGCAGGTGATCTCCTCCTCTTCCTCTCCTGATGAGGCGTTCGTGGGAACCTCAGCAGCACCGGCCCTAGAGGACAACAGGATCCTCCAACAGTTGCTTACACGTGCAGCCCAGAGCCTCTCGATCCAAGCTGAGGAGATCGAAGTGGATACGGATCTGGTGGTCGACATCCTGGCCCCGTCGGGCCCGTCCAGGGTAGCCCTACCGCTGATAAAAACTATTGCGGACACATCCCGCACCTTGTGGCAGACACCAGCCTCAATAGCCCCCACGGCCAAGAGGACAGAGAGGCGATATTTTGTCCCCTCCAAGGGCCATGAACACCTTTATACCCACCCTCCCCCGGACTCCCTAGTGGTCGATGCGGCCAACCAAAGGGAGTGTCAGGGGTTCCAAGGGGCTACACCAAAAAACAGGGAGGCCAAGAAGTTGGACCTGTTTGGAAGAAAGGTGTATTCCACAGGGGGGCTGCAGTTGCGTATAGCCAATCAACAGGCTATAGTGAGCCGATATGGTCACAACACATGCTCTGCACTGTCTAGGTTCACTGAACTCCTTCCTCAGGAATCGCGAACCGAGTTCTCAGCCCTAGTTGAAGAAGGGAAATTAATTACCCAAGCATCCCTCCAGGCAGCCTTGGATGTGGCGGATGTAGCCTCTCGCACATTGGTGACTGGGCTGGTCATGAGACGGGGAGCCTGGCTTCAGGTCTCAGGCCTTCCACATGAGGTCCAACAGACCATCCAGGACCTCCCCTTCGAAGGGCCCATGCTCTTCACTGAAAAGACAGATAAGAGGCTTCATAGCCTAAAGGACTTCAGGGCTACCCTTCGATCGCTGGGCTTACACACACCAGTTACCCAACGTAGGCAGTTCAGGCTGCCTCAGGCCCCGCGGCCGTACCAGCCTCAGAATCGCACAGACGCATTGCGCAGGCGGGCCAGGACCGGCAGAAGGAGGCAGCAACAACAGCCCTCTTGCCCGTCATCTGCCCAACCAAGGCCACCACCGGGGCCTAGGCCCCCATTTTGATGGGATGGTCGGGGACGACCTACCAGTCACAACTCTGGATCTGTCCAACCCTACCTTTTTGTCACGTCTGTCCCCCTTCTATCATGCTTGGGCCTGAATCACATCGGACAGTTGGGTACTCCGCACGGTAGAGAGGGGATATTCTGTCCCGTTCTCCTCCCTCCCGCCCCACCAGCCCCCCTTCCCAACCCTCTTCAGGGACCCCTCTCACAAGCAACTTCTAATTCAGGAAGTGCAGTCCCTCCTCGCAGCAGGGGCAGTGGAGGAAGTTCCTCAGGAGTCCAGGGGCAGGGACTTCTATTCCCGCTATTTCCTAATACCGAAAGCGAAAGGGGGCCTCAGACCTATTCTGGACTTGCGGCATCTAAACAAGTTGTAAAAAAGCTCAAGTTCCGCATGGTTTCCCTATCCTCCATCATACCTTCCATGGATCCAGGAGACTGGTATGCCACCCTCGACTTAAAGGACGCATACTTTCATATCACAATAATCCCTCAGCACAGGCGTTACCTCAGATTCGTTGTAGGCAACGCCCATCTTCAGTTTACAGTTCTACCCTTCGGACTGTCAGCAGCCCCAAGGGTCTTCACAAAGTGCATGGCAGTCGTGGCAGCCTTCCTGAGCAAGCAGGGAATTCAGGTGTTTCCCTACCTGGATGATTGGCTCATCAAGGGCCGTGCCAAGGAACAGGTGGAGGCTCAGGTGGTCTTCATCAGGAAGACTTTTCTCGAGCTCGGCCTCCTACTGAACGAGGCCAAGTCCACACTATCTCCAACCCAAAGAATAGAATTTATAGGGGTGGTCCTGGACTCAACACACGCCAGAGCCTACCTCCCAGAGACCAGGTTCCGGACCATGTCCAACATTATTCTCGGTCTCCAACATTACCCTACCACTACAGCAAGAAATTGCCTCAAGTTAATGGGTCACATGGCGGCGTGCACCTATGTGGTGGGCCACGCCAGGCTCAGACTGCGCCCGCTCCAGTCCTGGTTGGCGAAGGTATACCGGCCGGCCAGGGACTCCCTAGACTCAGTAGTAACGCTCCCTCGACCGGTGCTGGATTCCCTCCACTGGTGGCTCGACCCACGGGAGGTCTGCGCGGGAATACCCTTTCTCAGCCCCCAGCCCTCTCTATCCTTGGTAACGGACGCGTCGGATGTGGGGAGCGCATCTGGAGAACCTCAGAACCCAAGGTCTTTGGTCACAAGAGGACCTTTCTTTACACATCAACGTCAGGGAGTTACAAGCGGTGCGTCTGGCATGCATGACCTTCAAACCCCACCTAGCAGGCAGGTGTGTTTCTGTCCTTACGGACAACACACCAGCGATGTTCTATATCAACAAACAGGGTGGTGCACGCTCCTCTCCCCTGTGCCGGGAAGCCCTAGCGTTATGGGACTTTTGTGTACAGAACGCAATTCACCTGACAGCATCCTACCTACTGGGGAAGCAGAATGGGCTAGTGGACGCTCTCAGCTGCTCGTTCCATGGTCACGAGTGGTCTATCCGCCGGGATGTAGTACTCTCAATTTTCCGGCTCTGGGGCCATCCCCAGATAGACCTGTTTGCCTCGAGAGAGAACAGGAAGTGTCAGCAATTCTGCTCCCTCATGGGACGCAGTCCGGGGTCCCTGACGGATGCCTTCCTCCTCTCCTGGGAAGACGGCCTACTTTACGCTTTCCCCCTGATTCCCATGGTTCACAGGGTAATCCTCAAGGCTCGCAGGGATCACGCTCGTGTCATCCTGATAGTGCCGGCCTGGCCGCGCCAACACTGGTACACGTTGCTCCTGCACATGTCCATACGGGCGCCCCTCAGGCTGCCCCTGCTCCCAGACTTGATCACACAGGACCGGGGTCGCCTACATCACCCAAATCTAGAGTCGCTCCATCTCACAGCCTGGATGCTCCATGGCTAAACCCTGTGGAGATGCAATGCTCTCATCAGGTCAGGCAGGTCCTTCTCAGTAGTAGAAAATCCTCCACCAGGACCACGTACATGTCCAAGTGGAGGCGCTTCTCCATCTGGGCCGAACAGCAGGGACAGGCTCCTTTGCTCGCCCCGATCCCTCTCATACTGGACTATTTGCTTCATCTGAGACAACTAGGACTCTCCCCCTCTTCGGTTCGAGTCCACTTGGGGGCTATCTCAGCGTTCCACCCTGGAGAGGGAGGTAGCTCAGCCTTTGCAAACCCATTGGTTAGTCGCTTCCTCAAGGGCCTGGACAGACTGTTCCCGCATACTCGTCAACCAGTCCCAGCTTGGGACCTCAATTTGGTCCTGTCCGCCCTCACAGGGCCACCTTTCGAGCCTCTGGCTTTGTGCTCGCTGTTATATCTTTCGTATAAGGTTGCGTTTCTAGTGGCTATCACATCGGCCAGGAGAGTCTCGGAGCTCAGAGCACTGACATCAGAGCCTCCATACACTGTCTTCTACAAAGACAAGGTCCAACTTTTTGTTGCTGTGGCTGACAGGATGAAAGGGCTCCCGGTCTCGTCACAGCGGATCTCCTCTTGGATCAAAACCTGCATCCGAGAATGCTATCGTCGGGCTAACATACCGGCCCCGCCTATCACGGCCCACTCCACAAGAGCGCTGGCCTCCTCCGCTGCGTTCCTGGCACAGGTCCCAATGCAGGAAATTCGTAGAGCGGCCACGTGGTCCTCAATCCACACTTTTACGGCGCAGTATGCCATCACGCGCCAGGCCAGAGATGATGCAGCCTTTGGCCGCGCAGTACTCCAGTCTGCAGTGACCTCCGACCCCACCACCTAGGTTCAGGCTTGTGAGTCACCTGCTTGGAATGGACATGAACAATCACTCGAAGAAGAAAAAATGGTTACTCACCTTTTTGTAACTGTTGTTCTTCAAGATGTGTTGTTCATGTCCATTCCAATACCCACCCTCCTGCCCCTCTGTCAGAGTGCCAGCAAGAAGGAACTGAGGGGGTGGAGGGTCGGCGGGCTCCTATATACGGCGCCATGAAGGCGCCACTCCAGGGGCGCCAAAGCCGACCCTACGGACGCTGCTATGGTAAAATCTTCCAGCTGGCGTGCACGTGGCGCGCACACATCTGCTTGGAATGGACATGAACAACACATCTCGAAGAACAACAGTTACAAAAAGGTGAGTAACCATTTTTTCAAATTAGTCCCCAAGGCATGGTATCATTTCAGTGTAGATAGCACCTATGCAACTTGGAAGCTATTAACATTCTCTCAAATGGCTCTGGGACGCCCAACTAATTGAATCACACATCTGACTAGAACATGCATTGCAACAATGTCTCACTTTTTATAGTTCCTCTGCAGTTGTAGGCAATAGGACCACAGCAGCTCACATGGACTTCATTAACCCTTTAGTTACTAGTTTAATACACTGTGTGAAAGTAAGAGTGTAAGATGGCTCAACGCATTTTCCTTTTTTTCTTCTCTCAGTCCCACATTTACGGCTTTTCTACTATAATGTTTCTCACAAAACCTCTTCATTTTTCCAGGGGGGATTGAACTTCAATATACTGTTCAATAGGTGGGGATGTTCAACCCCCTATGCTGACTTTAACAGTGGCTCAGATCATAGTATACGTTTAAGATTGTGCAGCAGATTCTAGGCGCGTGTGGTTTTCTGTAGAAAGAAAACACTGAAATCCACAATAATATGCTGCCCAAGCATATAGTATTTAGAAACTTGAGTCGCTCTTTTTTGACAAATGTTAAAGCCATGTTCTTTGTTAGCTTGCCAGAAATCAGCATTTGTTTCCCAGCTACTCACCTGGGTTCAGGCTCACATAATCATTAGCAGAGGTAATGACAAATTGCTGTGTGGGACTGCAATGTGCGCAGAAAATTCAAATAGCACCAAGGCGGTACACCGATTCCCCAGTGCTGCTGCCTTTCATGAAAGTGACTCTAATTTCGTAAAGCAAGTTGTCAAATCAATGTCTCTCCCGTGAAATGAAAATATATTTCTAAGAAACACCTCAAAAATCCATAGAGGAAATGCAAGTGCTGCATCAAACTTCAATGATTTCATTCCTCAACTGATGCTATAAAATTGATCAGATTACATTTAATGGAGAAATCAATAGAAGTGTAATTCAGCCAGCTCCAGAAATATTTATGAAGAACAGTTAAAAACCACTGCTATGATACAAGAGAATACTTGTAATATTATTAATAGCGAGATGGACGGTGCTTCAGCATATGATTTCTACAGTGTCTCTCTGATGGGTTTGTAGCATCCTGTTGTAAGATGAGTTGTCATCAAAACAGCAAGTTCCCTTTAGCTAAAGATGAGATTTGTGTGGCTTGATATTTATCCATTTTGACCTTTTATGCCTTTTACAGTATTTGTTGATCCAGTAAAAAGCTACTTTATCCGTCTTGCCTTGGTAAACAAATCAGAACGCAGGCTCTCATTAGTCAGCCCTGGGATAATCTGGTACTTAATTTCTGGTACGTAAACTTGTCCCCATACTCAGTTCTGCCCTGCATTGTGTGTAATGAACTGAGCTGTATGATTGCCATGTAAATATTTGATAATAATTCAGCTTGTTGGTAAATAGCAGTTGCTGTTTCCATATGCCCAGGGGCTGTGTAAAATCAACTCCAGAGGACTGCAGGAGCTTTCCAGTCAATATTGCAGGCTCTACTGAAAGCCTTAGGACATTGCAAGCTGTACCTCTTCCTCCTCCCCTGTGTTTCAGCCAGAGGTGGTGCTAGTCCATTGGGGGTCTTAAGCAGGGATATTGCCCCCCCCCACATACACACACAACACATATTAAACAAGTGAATAGGGTGGCCCCCTTGAGCTTCTCAGGGCCCTAAGCAATTGCTTAGTCTGCTTATGCCTAGCACTGGCCTTCAGCCACTCCTCTGCCTCTCTTATCATTTAATGAGGCTGTACCCCTCCCCCCATCCCAGGCCCATGACCCCTACTCTCTCTCCAAGGTACTCCTTCTACCACTCTTTCCGAGGAGCCAGGCAAGAAAGATGTTTATCATTAACCTCCCCAGCCTCCCACAAAAGGACCTGCCTCCTCTCCTTTCCTTTCTCAGACTCCGCACAGCCGATCACCGAAGTGATGTTCAGAGGGAGGCAAAGTGAAGCCCCCCAAAAGCTGCATTTAAACTTTGACCTTTTGTCCCCCAAAACACGTCACAGACAGAATCACTGGGTTGGTGAATGTGTACATGGCCCAAACCCTTGGAGGTTTTGTAGCTAAGGCTTTTTATTGTACTTTTGGTGAATTTTAGACAAACCACAGCTATGACCGTTTTAGTTGAATATCTCCCTCCATAGAGAGAACTTCAGTCTTCTCTCTATTGTTTGAGCATTATAGCAAACAGTTGGGTAGTACCCATAGACTATAAGACTTGAAGTCCCCTGCTATCGCAGGCCATATTAAAACTATGTAGGTTGTTTGCCTCCCACTACTCCTATTGGAAGGCTGTTCTAGAATCTCGCTCCTCTACTGATTAGAAACACTCTTCTCATTTCCAGCCAAGCGGATACAGTATGCTAGTGTGCAGTAAACACTCTATTACATAACTATAAAATGTTAGGGGAGGTCGCCATACAAAGAATGAGCATAGTCAGTGCACTACGCTTCATTTTTAAGCAATTAACTAGTTATACCAACTGAAATTGGGCAGGTATGTTATGTTTGGTTGGCACATCGTTTCACTGGATATTACCGGTCAGGAGATTGCTAAAACCTCTCAGCCTTGAGGTCACAAAATGAGTACGAAATCTTTTAGCAAATCTGTTGAAAATAAATGCCATAATTTATGGACTTCTACTCTCAGATTAGTACAAACCTAGCAAATCAACAATAATATTAATAATAATAATGTTTGCTTGAATTTAACCGCATGAAGGTTAAGGAGCTACAGTCACCAAAATCAGGTCCACGCCATGGCTTTGTTGCCTGTCAAATGATGCATCTTCCACTCCAATAGTCTAACAATAGGTCGAGCCTGATTCATTTACACATATCCTATCCAAGGCCCTGATCCTTCAATGTATAGCGCCTACAGAGAGCCCAAGTGACTTCAGTGTAGCAGGACTGGGGTCCAACTTAATTGTAATACTGTAGTTACATGAGACTACAGTTCTTTAGACCCCTGTTTACTTTGTTCAAGATGACCTTAAATTCAACTGCCAGGTCTCCAGCAGCAGAGCCTGAAGGACGGTCAGATTGCCATGTCAGCAAGGGAAGACAGAGGGAAACTGCAGGGAGAGAGGGGAAGAGGTGCATGTTGAGATGCTGCCATTTAGTAAGGTAACCTACGGAATATATTTGACCGATGTAAATGTATTATTTTATCCAGCATTTCCCCTATCATGAGGCTTGCATTTTTATTTTGATGCAATACATTAACATATTCCCAGTCCTGGATGCTGGTTTATAACATTACAAAGAAGTTAGAAAAGAAAAGAAAAGAAAAGAAAAGAAAAGAAAAGAAAAGAAAAGAAAAGAAAGGTGTGAAGTTCCCAAAGCTGCATAATTTCCAAGAGGCTATTTCTGGCATAGCAACTGCTCCAGGCGGCATTGTGCAGCCGCCTGTTGCATCAAGACATACTACTTGCATTGTAATATCTCATTCCCAGTGAGCCCGTCAGTACAAGTAATTAGCTCACAGCCTGGCAGTACAGAATGATGTACGCTACAACCCTCTTTCTGAACGGAGGTGCCTGCACGGTCCTATTAATTTGCTTTACAGGCACCTCAAAGCCTTCATGAATATTGCTTATTGCATGTTGACTGCTAAGTTTTCATGTGTCTGAATGTGGTTAATACATATTCTAATAGCTTTATTCAGGCCCAACTTTGCATCACGACATTGGAAGGCTCTGTAACTTTAAGTAGGCCATCCCTTCCCCGCCAAACGAACCCTAAATAAAATTCAGGATCCTTAATGTGTGGTGTCTTCCTTAGCTTTTGTTGCTTGTCTTTCATAACATCTCACCAGAGCTATTTGTGTCTGGGGGGAGTTAGCGGAAAGATCACATATTGTACAGAGAGCACGGTGTTAAATTTATGCAAAGTGAAGAAATGTGTTATCTCAAAAAATATTTATTTCATAGCTTTTCCCTAGAGGGTTGTGTTTTGTTATATCTTTAAGGACAGCAGCGCTGTATTAGCATCATGCTTAAAAACCCCATAAATATTAAGAGCAGCTTTAATCTGTAGTGTTTATATAAAGCAATACATCAAGCTCTCCATGTTCTGAGGAGAGAAAATAAACAACACGTTTGCAGCACAAAATGTCTACTTTTCAACGGGCCTTAGAAACCGGAGACAAAAGCCAGCTGAAGGAAAAGAAAGATGCTGAAAGGAAGCAGAGGGATATAGGAATAGCTCCTTTCGTGGTGTCTGTGCTTTCACATGATTTCATTCTTTTGTGAGGTGTTTGAATAGTCAGAACTGGATAGCAGCGGTTCAGAGTGGGACATGGATAACATGGTATCTAAAGCAACAATAGAGTAGATCTAGGTGGCTAGTGAAAAGCAACCATCTGTACAGGAAGCAAAGTGCCATCTTCTTCCCTTCAGTTACAATTAAAATACACATTGGTAACGCACCCTTTGCATTAGCATTCAAGGGCACCGAACAAATACATGTAAAAAAAAAAAAAAACCAATCTCCATGGATATCTAATTAAAAAGCATGTCCCATTTTTAATAGCAGCATGGTTTGGTCTCATTGTATAAGCTTTCTTGCTCTCAAGGAAAGTGTTCCAATGGGAGCAAAAAGCACTTTCCGATAGGCTAACTTAAAATGAAGTGCTCCTTCTTGTGTGTGTTTGTGTGTGTGTGTGGAGGAGGAGGAGGGCATGTGCACGCCGATATTTTGGATGGATTACTGGCAGTTGGAGTGTTGGAAGGTGTCAGAGCAGAACAATTTATATTTATACACTGTCATCTGTATGTAGGCATGCTCTAATGGGGAGCAGCCAAAATAATACAAAAAAACATTCAGGGCTTAATAGTAATTTCTTGCGGCCCTTTAAGAGTCAGCTCTCTCTTAAACATGAGGTTGGATGCACGCATGAAGAGCCCATGAACCTCGATAAGAGTTTTTAGGCATAATTTCAGAGTACATCTAAAGGAAAACAGGGCTGCTAGTTTTATTATTATGACTTGCCTATTAGGGGGTCATTGATGTACAGTATATGCTCTTGGGATGAAACTCCCCATAGCAAGAGCTAAAGATGCCAGGCAGTAAGGGCACCCAGAGAGTCGTTAAGAGTATTGTGTGGGTTACAGTGCTCACCTTTCTCTGGCAGGTAAAGCCCTCAGTTCTTTTGTGTAGCAGAGCAGCTGCTCTAAAGCAGGATAGACACCCTTGCTCACCTAGCCAGGCCAGGTAGTCTTAATGACCAGCCTTTGATTAAGGGTTTCCCAGGGTGCAGGGGGTAAGGGGGAAAGTGGGGTACAGAGTCTGTTAAGCGGTGAGACTTGTGTGTGACCCTGGAGAGAGACAGAGACTTCTGAAGGCAGGGCAGAGGTTTCTGCAAATGGGAGTTGTCTCTGTGCTGCTACCACTTTTGTTCAAGCAATCAGGGACTGAGTACACTTTGTAAATAAACAGATTACACAAAGGAAATATCTGATTCCACAGCACCGATTCCCGATACAAGCAGGAAATTGAGCTGCAAGGCCCTAAAAAACGGCTGCAGCTTAGCAGAGGGGTGACACTGTGATTATGTCGGCAATGCCCCAAATAGGCACAGGGCCATAGAAATGTATAGGAAGGTTGGGCTTCTGCCCTAAAGAGCTTAATCCATGATGTGCCGCTGCAATGCATGGGACTGTGGCTAGTATATTCACACCACTGATCAAATCAGCTTCTGAAATATCCCACCCCTCAGATCATGTCACTTCCTCCTCCAATCCCTTTCCTGGTTGGTTACCCCTTTCCCTCCACATTCTGTTCAAGCACTATGTCCTCACCATAAAGTCTCTGCACAACGCTGCCCTTCCATGTGTCTCAGCCCTCATTTCCTCCCTCATCTTACTGCACATGGGCCTCTGCATCCTCTATTTCTAATTGATCCTTTTGTCTCCTTCTTCTATTCTTGCCTTAGCGCCTCTTCCCTGTGGGGTCTGATACTGGGCACAGCCTCTTGCTCCCCATGGACCAAACAAGATTTCCAGGCACCAGTCAAACACCCTCCCGGTCCATTTTAAACCGCAATTTTCTTGTGGAGCCTTTCTATCCTGATCCTCTCACCACCAGTATCTCCACTGGACCAGTTGTCCCATGAACAGCTTGTGTATGTCTCTGAATTAGGGCCAGCATTCTTTGGGATAAAGGACTTTTTAAGTGCTCTGTGAAGCACTGTGCTCATTAAAGCACAAATACTGATAATTCAAATGACCCCCTTACAGTATCGTCCTTGGTTAGTCTAGTTTCCATACTAGACTCCATGCTATGTGTGCTTATGCCAGCTCACTAACGACCTCCCTCAGTACTTAGTGCCAGATCCTGAGCTGGTGGAAATCATCTTAGCTTCTCCCTTCCCCCTTCTCTCATCCTTCTGACTGCTTCTCCCACTTGACCAACATTTACTCTGAGATGACCCTTCTCAGAATGGTTGGCCATGTCTCCAGTCATAGATCCCTCTCTTTCCATACAGATAACAAGGTGTGTTAATGTGTGTTCCTCACATGGAATGTCTCATTGCTATCTTACCTGTGGCGGATGATACACAGTTCTACATTTTCATCCACTCACTTTCTGCTCTTTTTATTGCATATTCATCTGCCTGTGTTGGCTCTGGCTACATCAGTACTTCTGCTGCTGCAACCATCCACAACTAAAATTTGATTTCTGAATGAAGTATCTTCTTCTTCCACTGGCCTATGCCTCTGCTGTTACAATCCTCACCTCAGATCTTTTCTTTGCTCCCTAGATAAATTATTCAATCACCTGCTGGTTTAAACTAGTGTAAATGGTGGATTCTTTGTAACCTGAAGTCTTTAAATCATGATTTGAGGACTTCAGCAACTCAGCCAGAGGTTAGGGGTCTATTACAAGAGTGAGTGGGAAAGATTCTGTGGTCTGCAATGTGCAGGAGGTCAGACTAGCTCATCACGATGGTCCCCTCTGGCTTTAAAGTCTATGAAACTGACCTTGTATTGCTCTACTTTATGGTAAAGTTAAACCTTGGGGGCCAGATTTGCCACTGGATTAAATTTATGCTGGATGC
Source organism: Terrapene triunguis (assembly GCF_002925995.2). NCBI lineage: Eukaryota > Metazoa > Chordata > Testudines > Emydidae > Terrapene > Terrapene triunguis. The sequence continues at coordinate 101,225,189 of NW_020664409.1, read as the reverse complement.
AGCCAGGAGCGCCGCCAGCTTTTCTGCCACCCTAGGCGGCGGAAGGTCCCGCCGCCGAAATACCGCTGCAGTCGCCGTCCCCAAATTGTAGCGCCCTAGGCAACCGCCTAGGGCGCCTAATGGGTTGTGCCAGCCCTAGATGCAGCAAAGAAAGAGGTATTCAGAGAGCCAGTCATGGCTCCATGATTTTCTCCCCTGCCCCTGGCAAAGGACCAAGCATTCTGAGGTTTGCTATAAAGTGCACCAGCTGGCTAGTATATCCTCCCCTAGGAATCATATGCTAGCTAGGAATTGCTGGAACATGATATGTTCTAGCCACTCCCCTTACCCTCAATACTCACCCTGTGTTGGGGGCTGGAGGGAGGGAAGCATAGAAATTGTAGGCTCTGACAGCTCTGTGCCTGCTGGGGACTCTCAGGGAGATCCCTACCAGGTGATATGAGCAATGTTTTGGGTCCTCTGAGTCATGCGATCAGCACAAAGAGAGCAGAGCAGGGTCTTCAATCTGGCCCTCCTCTTTAAACGTCCAGCAGCCCAGAGTCTTGAGACCACCAGCACTCTGACCACACAGGAAAAGGAGCACACCACCTGCATGGCCATCACTGTCACTGTTTTCAGAACCATTTTGGATCTAATTCAAAATTTCCCTCTCTTCACCTCCATCTACTCCCCACTCACCCACTTCCCCGCTCCTACCTCTTCCCAGCAGTTCCCCTCAAATTTCCCAGTATTATGCTGCCTGGTCTATTCTGTTCAGATTCCTCTACCATGCCCATCAACATAGTATATATCTGGAATGCTCTTCTTCCCCCCCACTAAGAAACGGAGTCACTTCTGCTCTTGAAACCTTTGTGTATCCTTATCTGATAAATGACCCTCTCTCTCTTAAACATTGTGTGATTCCATGTGTAAAAATCAGGGACTCTGTTCACATAAATCATATTGTCCCTTACAATGACAATACCCTATCATCAGTATTCAAATACTAGATGAATAGCATGGCCCTGATTCTCATCTTATTTACGTCATTTTGACATTAGTGTAACTTCAATGGCATTACTAATTTACCCAGATGGACGTGTGACTGATGTGAGATTCTCACATATTACATCCAACACACATGTAATCTATACACAAAATAGATGCTAGTGTCTATTAATTATTAATTATTATTATTTATTATTACTAGTAGTAGTAGTAAATATATTATGGGAGATCCCAAAGGCCCCAATCAGGACAGAGACCTGTTTCAGCAGGCTGCTGTATAAACACAGAAAAGAGACAGTCTGAAATACCTATGTTTCCTTCTAATCTAATCTGAAGCAAAAATCCTAAAAGGGAATGATCAAGAGTGTTTTTAATGCAGGTCCTTAGGATCCAAGTTAATGCAAGCTATTGCTCTCAGGGCCTGTAAATTTGAACCTTGCCACAGCTTATCTGCCTCAAACTTCAGAATCAGAGGTTTTGACATGTGTGGTCAAGAGGGGTGCCCTTCAGAGCCTTGAGATGGAAAGAATCGGAGAAGACAGAGAGGAGCATATTGTTTCCCTCCAGCCGTACTCTGCCAACTCCCCACTGCAGAAGGACCTGTTACCAGTAGGACATTGCTTTGAGGAAACTCAGCCCAGTCTGGTCCCTGTTGTTCCAGTAGTGGCATGCTGTCAAAACCGCAGCAAGAGAGATCGCAATGGCAGGCGTAATCTAAGGGGAAATGCTAAAGTTGGACAGGAATGAAAATAAAAGCCTCAGCCAGTTTCACTCCTGTCGAAAGAGAGTGAATATAAGTGGGATTTAGGAGGTCCCCAACGTGGTGCCCGTCTACTGGCCACCGGACAAGCAGCCGCCGAAATGCCGCCAATTTTCGGTGGCATTTGGCTGCTTGTCCGGCGGCCATGCTCCTCGGTGGCTAGTCGTCCAGCGCCCGCCACATGGAAAGGTTGGGGACCACTGCTCTAAAATATAAACATCTCCCCAAGAGAAGACGTTGGGGTCCAAACCATCCCTCGTGTAACTTCACTGACATGAATGTTATGATTAGGTGGAGAACTGAGATGAGGGAACACTGCTATATTAGTAGCATATGTGAGGTACTTCATGAAATCTCTTAAAGTGCTGCAGTACCACCAGCCATTGTTTATTGTGGCCGAGGCTACATGTGCTACATGATTCCCACCCTGCAAGGCTAGCAGTGAACCTTGGACTCTTTAACATTACAAAGACCACATCTGATTTTGGGGTGAACACCAACAATGACAGTTCTGAATGAAGCAAAGTCCATCAGATGAGGTAAAAGGGTCTGAAAGAGGCAGAGAAATTACTGGCCCCAGTAATCCATGCATCTGTCACCTCCAGGCTGGGTTACTGGAACTCACTGCATCTGAAGCTGAATGTGACGACAATGCACAGGCTCCAGCTGGTACACAATAGAGCTGCCTGCCTTCTCCAGGGCTCAGACTGCTGTGGGTACATCAGGCCCATGCTTAAGTCCCTCCACTGGCTCCCAGTTATCTTCTGATGCAAGTTTAAGTTCTTGGTCCTAATTTTCAAAGCAATTAATGGATCAAGCCCCAGCTATATCAAAGACTGAATTTCAATATACGATCCTCCATGATAGCTGCTCTCCTTGACAAAAAATGCAGGTCACACAGCCCAGGACAAACCATGTTTAAAATGATGACAAAGCATTCTTTGTTGAGGGAATCCAGCTATGGAACAATCATCCAGAGGAGATCAGGCAAACCCAGAGTCTGAGTATCTTGAGGAAACTCTGTAAAACCTTCCTCTTTAAGAAAGTCTTTCCATTATAAGTGACATTCACAATATGAACACCCTCTTGTATCACCAACCCCTTACCAACACCCACCAAAAACAAACACCCTCACCATATGCCAGGCATTTTAACTTCAAAAAGAGAGAAGTGCCAGAGAATTGATGATATCCTCTAGGGCAGGGGTGAGCAAACTATGGCCCGCAGGCTGCATCCGGCCCGTCTGACCTTTTAATCTGGCCCTCGAGCTCCTACCGGGGAGCAGGGTTGGGAGCTTTCCCCGCTCTGGTGCTCTGGCCGGGGAGCGGGGTCAGGGGCTTGCCTTGCTCCGCTCCGCACGTGCAGCAGCTCCGTGAGGTTCCCAGAAGCAGGAGCAGCCAGGGGGCTCTGCACGCTGCCCCTTCCCCAAGCACTGGCTCTGCAACTCCCATTGGCCGGGAACCGCATCCAATGGGAGCTGTGGGGGTGGTGCCTGCGGATGGGGCATTGCACAGAGCGGCGTAGCCCCAGCTCCAGAGGGGGACGGGCCACTGTTTCCAGGAGCCACTCCAGGTAAGCGCCGCCGAGATCCTGCACCCCTGAGCCCTCCCCCCGCGCCCCAGCCCCCTGCCCCAGCCTTGATCACCCTCCAAACCCTTTGATCCCAGCCCAGAGCACCCTCCTGCACCCCAAACCCCTCATCCCCAGCCCCACCCCAGAGTCTGCACCCCCTGCCAGAGCCTCACCCCCCATGCGTCCCTATCCCCTGCCCCAGCCGAGAGCCCCCGCCTGCCCTCCAAACCCCTCCATCCTAGCCTGGAGCACATTCCTGAACCCCAAACCCCTCATACCCAGCCCCACCCCAGAGTCTGCACCCCCAGCCGGAGCCCTCACCGCCCTATGCACCCCAATCCCCTGCCCCAGCCGGCCCTCCATACAATTTCCATACCAAGATGTGGCCCTCAGGCCAAAAAGTTTGCCCACCCCTGCTCTGGGGTGCTCTAATGATTTTATGTGAAAGGTGTCCAGATACTATTATGATGGGAGACAGTATAAAACCCAAACATAAAATAGATAGAAATAACTCATAAGAAAAGGGAACATGGAGGAGAGCTGGAGATCACTAAAGAAGGCTGGGGAAACTCCAGGGGATAACCAGCTATTGAAGAGGAAAAGAGAAGCAGCTGAGATTGCTTGATAAATTCAGAGAAAGTCTGGGAGACTCAGAGAGGGTTCCAAACCTACTGATTTGGGATCTCAAGGTTTCCATCCAAAGCAGAAATAGAAGATAGGAGGTTGCTTGTGTCCAATTCAGTTTCACTTCTGAGCTTGTAATGGGTTCATAAAGTAGCATACTTAGTGCTTATGTAATTGGAGAAAGGCCAGAGAAGAGCAACAAAAATGATTAAAGGTCTAGGAAACATGTCCTATGAGGGAAGATTGAAAATATTAGGTTTGTTTAGTCTGGAAAAGAGAAGACTGAAAGGGGACATGATAACAGTTTTCAAATACATAAAAGGTTGTTACAAGGAAAAGGGAGAAAAAATTTTTCTTGTTAACCTCTGAGGAAAGGACAAGAAGCAATGGGCTTAAATTTCAGCAAGGGCAGATTAGGTTGGACAGTAGGAAAAATTTCCTAACTGTCAGGGTGGTTAAGCACTGAAATAAATTGCCTGGGGAGGTTGTGGAATCTCCATCACTGGAGATTTTTAAGAGCAGGTTAGACAAACATTTATCAGGGATGGTCTAGATAATACTTAGTCCTGCCTTGAGTACCGGGGATTGGATTAGAACACCTCTCGAGGTCCCTTTCAGTCCTAGGATTCTATGATTCCACCATTAAAAAGCACTCTCAATGAATAGGATCCTGAAGGCATTTGCCCATCTCTTCTTAGACTAATCTTGTGTATTTGGAAAATCCCACATGTATTGAATGTACCATAGAAACGAGCCCTAAAATGACACTGAGTGTAACTTGCCTATTTTACTTTCCTTACACCTTATGTGGGTGAGGCATGGACTAGTCTAGGGGTCAGCAACCTTTGGCACACGGCCCATCAGGGTAATCTGCTGGCAGGCTGCGAGACATTTTGTTTACATTGACCGTCTGCAGGCACGACCCCTGCAGCTCCCAGTGGCCGGGAATGGCGAACTGCGGCCACTGGGAATGCAGGGGGCCATGCCTGCGGACGGTCAATGTAAACAAAATGTTTTGTGGCCCGCCAGTGGATTACCCTGATGGGCCACATGCTGAAGGTTACTGACCTCCGGACTAGACGATAAAGCCCACTGGCTAGAGAAAATAGCACATACATTCCTCTTATTTTTCCCTCTGGTTCAGAGAACTCAATTAAAATATCACTCAACTACCTACCCACCTCTCTTTTCTGATGAGCATTTGAACTCTCCAGCTACTTTCCACCCCCTTACCCAACAATAGTAGCTATTCTACACAGTTTTGCTTGATTTTGTCACCGAGCCTGGTGACACTCAGGGGTTTCAGTGGAGTTTATATTTGAGATTTTGTATAAATGTGTTGATCTACAAACCGGTGCTGAAAAAAAAATCCACGACTCTCCTTGAATCCTTATCCATTCCTAGAAATAACCATAAGCTTGGACCCTTGCTAATGTTCTGAAATAGTCAGTGAAACAGGTATCATTCTCACAGCATTTGCCACTGTTCATTCTGCTTGCATGTTGTATCCCTTCCTTGCACCCATTGTCTGTCTAGATTGTAAATGCTTTGGGGAAGGGATTGGGTTTACAGCTCAATTACAGCCTCTAAGCACTCCTGAATACAAATAATAAACAATAATTACCATCTTTAAGAACATCAGAATGGCCATAATGGATCAGACCAATGGTCCATCTAGCTCAGTATCCTGTCTTTTGACAGTGGTTGGTGCCAGATGCATCAGAGGGAATGAAAAGAACAGGGCAATTTATCAAGTGATCCATCCCCTGTTGTCCAGTCCTAGCTTCTAGAAGCTCTCTTAGAATACTGGTTACATGCAGTCAAAGGTTGCTCTTCAAGACTCTTCATCTGCCTTCTCATAAATGTCTTTTGGTGAAGAGCTCTCAGGCTGCTGCTGGGGGGTCTTGTCTCCTTCCTCCTCGTATATGGTCCTGGAAAATTTTGAAAAGTATCTGAACTTTGAAGGCTTTTCCTCACTATAAAATAACCTTGAGTCAAAACATGACCTTGAGATGTCATGTTCACTAATAGGACTCTGACTATGACTGTGCAGTCAGTGTACACAGGGAGAAGTCATGTTCAATATCATGTCAGCTGGTCACAGATAAACTCTCGTCCCAGTAGAGTATATGAGCTGGCATGACTTGTCCCTGTCCACACTTACTGCAAAGTCATGGGCAATATCGTGTTGGTGAACACGATTCCTCAAGCTCATGTTCTAACTCAGCGTAACTTTCTAATGAAATAAAGTTCTTAGATGCTTTTTCAGACACAACCCATAGTCCTAGTCTTGCCAAGGTCCACCCGTTACAATCAGATTGTGACTCCAAGTTCACATATACTGCGGTTCATACTGGGCCTTGTCCTTCCATGGATATGAATTGGAGTCTAGCTTCCATAAGAGTAGGAAGAGCTCCTGAAAATAAGAACATTCAAAACATTAATTCAATGAAACTTAGCTGATAACAGTAAAAGCGTAAGTTATAGACTTTGGGGCTTCAATGGTGCTGAGCCAGGAATGAATTTGGCCCACTTACTTTAACTTAGGCCCCAACTCAGGCAGTATCTTTAGTGAGGAAAGCACTTTAGTACATGCTTAATTTTAAACCTGGGCTTAAATCCCATTGAAGTCAAGCACTTGTCTAAGCACTTCCCTGAATAAGGGCTATAATTTTTGTACTTTTGAATTGTATCAGCCTGAATACTAAATCAAAATGCATGGTCACTTTTGGAAGAAACCTGTACTTCTGTTAGCTGTCATCAGTGCCTTCAAACTGTGTCTCTACTGAGGTCTCTCTGTTATGATGTATTAGTCAGACGTGGAAAAAGGTGGATGAAAAACTGCCTCCCCAGTGCTTTCATGGCTTTGAAATTCGAGTTTATTTTTTTCCCATTTTTCTCATACTTTGTGATAATCATTATCTTCTTTTTCCTACATCTTGCTAACAGAATGGCATCATTAATAGCTGAACAAGTTTTCTGCCACCTATTATTCCTCTGCTCTCTTTAAGGAACAACTTTGATTTAAAAATTCAAAATGACAACCTTCATCTATGGCTCTGTGGGGCTCACATCTATAAAGATTGAGATTCCACTTTGCTTTTTTCCCCCTAATCTTGACAAAATACAGCTTATTTAGATCATTGTAGCATTTGTTCCATTTTTTTCTTGTTGGGAATGCATATTGAAAATGATGCTGTTTTCCAATAAATTCACTATACCATACTATATAATGCCACATTGGCTACTATACCAATTGCTGTCTATTGAGCTAGGTTTTTATAAGGTTGTCCATCATGGTGGTATCCGTGCATCTTCAATATCTTCTCAAAATCTCTGTCTGTTGCAGCTCTGCCAGCAGGAGCAAACTTAAAATTATTGGTGGGATTTTTTTTTTTTTTGTAAATAAATATAAAGTGTGAGGCTGCTAATGTGTTTGACAGGGTTACTGTTGAAAACAAAAATCAAATGTGTTAGTTCCACATTTAGTTTTGAATGTGAAGAGGGTGTCAGTTATTCTTATTACATTTGGCAAGGGGTTCGGTAGTCTTGGAGCAGCGTCTGGCTCAGCTTATGGTTCTGAGTTGTCTCCCATTTGGCAATAGCCCTGTTTCTCCCATTATTATTTAGTATTAGAGAAGCACTTACAGGCCTCACTGAGGTCAGGGCCCATTGTTTTTAGGCTCATGCATAGTAAGAGGCAGACCCTGATCCCAAAAGCTTACAGTCTATATAGACAAGACAACACAGAAAGCAAAGTTGTTGTATGAGGTCATCATCATGGAAGGAAAGATGACTGCCTCCAGTAGCTAGAGCCAATACCGTTCACAGCTTTGAAAATCAGGATGTGACCATCGGGAGACTATGCTTTAATGCAGAGCAGTGAGATGGAGGGATGCGTTCACAGTGTTAGTGAACAGACCAGCAGCTGCATTCTTGTCCAGATGTAGCTTTCTCAGGGTACTAGATTTCATTCCTCAGCATTCTAGAGAAGCGAATCACTGCACCAGTAACTTATGTTGCAAACTTTTATGTTCAGTGGAGTTGCTGTCTTGTGCTCCCTCTGACAGCCCCTTCCCGTCCAGTATTTTCTGTGGTACACTTGTATTAGGAATCATCACCATTATGCAGCTGCTCTGATAGATTGGAACTAGTCCTTGAAAGAAGACAGCAATAATACCAGCAACTTGGCAACTGCAAGTGTTTCAGGAACTATCATATCTTACTTGGCACACCTCTAGTTTAAAAAATGCCTCCTTGCAATTAATTAACAGGAATCCAAGAGCCTCCAGAAGGAAAGTTTTATGAGCTGATGCTTTCCTCTGGGATGGCATCATTCAAGCCAAATAACTGCCAACTGGCATATTCGCTCGTGAACTCTTTCAACTCAGCATCCAGCGAAACTATTTTCTGTCTTTCAGACTAGAAATGCCTGTGGAAAGTTATGCTCTTTTATCCACTTCTTTAAGATTTATTTTTTGCTTTTTAATTTTTTTTTCAGTAAAAATTGAATTTCATATTGATGTTGGACTACTTGAAACTGAAATTCTCCGTCTGTCTGCAGAACAGATACATTTCCCAGGGCAAGCTTCCCCACACACCCCTATGAATTCACCTCATCCCTTGTCTAAAGGGCCTGAGGGTCTGATGCAAAATCTGTTGAACTCAGTTGAAAGACTCCCCTGGACTTATGGATGTTTGGATCAGGCTTTGAGAGGGCAAGTTAGTCTCCATGCCCATTAAATCCTTCATCTCCTTGATGAGCCTGCTGTCAAACCTAACTGCAGTGGTGACAGGGCTTTTTGCAATCTGGACACCAGTTTAATATTGAAGTCATTACAGAGCAACATGCTGCTGTGTCATTGAGTGGGATCTGAAATGGGGAGCCAACTTCAGGCTCTCTTTTGCCAAGCCAGAAAGAGGTAGAAGCTCTTAAGTGGGTCTTAACCAGGGGTACACGTATCCCTGGGGGTACGCAGAGATCTTCCAGGGGGTACATCAACTCATCTAGATATTTGCCTAGTTTTACAACAGGCTACATAAAAAGCACTAGCGAAGTCAGTACAAACTAAAATTTCATACACACAGTGACTTGTTTATACTGTGCCCTGAAATGTAAGTACAATATTTATATTCCAGTTGATGTATTTTATAATTATATGGTAAAAATGAGAAAGTCAGCAATTTTTCAGTAATAGTGTGCTGTGACACATATTTTTTGTCTGATTTTGTAAGCGTGAGTTTTTTAAGTGACGTGAAACTTGGGGGGTACGGAAGACAAATCAGACACTTGAAAGGGGTATGGTAGTCTGAAAAGGTTGAGCGTCACTGCTTTAGAGACGCTCAACCTCAGCCTGGACCAGTCCACACAAGAGATCCACTTCCTGGACACTACAGTGCAAATAAGTGATGGTCACATAAACACCACCCTATACCGGAAACCTACTGACCGCTATACGTACCTACATGCCTCCAGCTTCCATCCAAGACACATCACACGATCCATTGTCTACAGCCAAGCCCTAAGATACAACCGAATTTGCTCCAACCCCTCAGACAGAGACAAACACCTACAAGATCTTAAATGATCCCTCACTCTCACAGACCTTGGGAGGCAGGCCAGTCCTCGCTTACAGACAACCCCCCAACCTGAAGCAAATACTCACCAGCAACTACACACCACACCACAGAAACACCAACCCAGGAACCAATCCCTGTAGCAAACCTCGTTGCCTACTCTGTCCCCATATCTACTCTGGCGACACCATCAGAGGACCCAACCACATCAGCCACACCATCAAGGGCTCATTCAGCTGCCCATCCACTAATGTTATATATGCCATCATGTGCCAGCAATGCCCCTCTGCCATGTACATTGGCCAAACCGGACAGTCCCTCTGCAAAAGAATAAATGGACACAAATCGGACATCAGGAATGGTAACATACATAAGTCAGTAAGTGAACACTTCAATCTCCCTGGTCATTCTATTACAGATTTAAAAGTCACTATCATTGAACAAAAAAACTTCAGAAACAGACTTCAAAGAGAAACAGCAGAACTAAAATTCATTTGCAAATTTAACACCATTAATCTGGGCTTGAATAGGGACTGGGAGTGGCTGGCTCATTACAGAAGCAGCTTTTCCTCTCCTGGAATTGACACCTCCTCATCTATTATTGGGAGTGGACTATATCCACCCTGATTGAATTGGCCCTGTCAACACTGGTTCTCCACTTGCGAAGTAACTCCCTGCTCTCCATGTGCCAGTATATAATGCCTGCATCTGTAACTTTCACTCTATGCATCTGAAGAAGTGAGGTTTTTACCCACGAAAGCTTATGCCCAAATAAATCTGTTAGTCTTTAAGGTGCCACCAGACTCCTTGTTGTTTTTGTAGATACAGACTAACACAGCTACCCCCTGATACTTGACTGCTTTAGAGACTAGATCATGCTCTCTGGAAGTTCTAGTCTGATCCCATCTGAATGAAACTCAGAGTAGCACTGACGAGCCTATCACAGTGGGACCCTCTTGTTACAATAATACAAATAAAAAATAATAAGCTACCACAAAAGCTGCAACCTGCCCTCCTGATCCAGCAAGAAGCACTGTGTGTAGGCTCTTTGAAAGCAGTGTTATTTAATTAATTGTTGGGGGGGGAGCAGAGCGGAGGTAATCCTGAGAGATATCTCCCCACAAAAATATTGAAACGCTGACACAAGCTTAGCCACTGTGACATTAACAGTGCTTCTCTAATTTGCTCCCTGACCTAGAAAAAGAAAAAGAGGACTCATGTGGCTGATGTAAAAATGTAATATGCCCTTTTTTCCTTTAGGATTATACAGGGCTGCTTCAGATTCAAACTGTGTGAGCTGTAGAAACAGAGAGATCCATTGTCCCATAAATAACCATTACCAATAAGACGATTAGGAATAAGGCTAGTCTTGTATCGCTGTCTCAGTTACATACTATATGCTGGCAATTGCATCACCATTTTTTTAAGGTGCGGGTCAACACTTCATTATACCACTTTCTTTCCTGCAAACCTAGGGAGTATAAGATATCATTGCATCATAAATTTTTAAATATACCCTATTTGAAAGCAGACTGATTTCCTGACTGACTTACTCAACTATTACCTAGAGAGGATAGAAGTAAAGTTCTTTCTTGTTATGCAACCTTACCCTGATCTGATTATTATGCATGAAATCACATTAGCAAGTGCCTCTCTGTGAGGAAACTTGGGAAACTGTTATAGTAAACAAGGAAAAACTAAACATTTATTGGATTTCATCAGCAAAACGTATCTGTAAAATCCACAACACCTGGTCCTACATGTCACACAATTAATTCTCCTTTAATTTATGCAGGAACTCATTACGGGGCTGAGCGGGGACTAGGAAATAGAACAGAATTAGGTAATTCCCTAGTGTATTGATTCTACTTTATCAAAGAACTCTGTAACTCAACCAGTGCATTAGCATTAAGCTGGGTTTCAAAGTTACTAGGGCAGCAAAGATAAGAAAAAGCAGGAAAGACTGGGGGTAAGAAGAGAATACTTTTAAATTGGAGAGAATGACTTAATTTTCTAAACATCAAGTGTGAAATATGTAGGGCCTAATTTTCTCTTACCTTACTCAGAGCACAGTAATTGACACTGCTTTAAAGGGAATGCAAGTGCTACCAGAGCAGGATGGGAGCATTTTACACTCACTATGCACTGGTCTAAATGATTGCACAAGGCAGTGGAGAAAGGTAAATACACTCACCTGGGAGGGGGTCCTTGCTCCAGTGAATATTTAAGTATTTTATATGAAGTGGAACAGCTTCAATAGGAAAGAATTAGAGACCCACTCCTGCATAGCCAATTGGTGAAAAAAGATCTGGGTTCAGAGTAGGGACTATGAACTTGAGTCTCCCACATCCCAACTGAGTACCTGATCCACAGGGCTACGGGGCCTGGTGAATCTACTATGACTTGAAAAATTGAAATTGAAGTTTCCTTTCACCACTTCCAAAATGTTTCCTTCTTTTGTTTCAATCAAAACCATTTGCCAAATTGGACACACAGTCGTGAAATGTTTCGGTCAATGCAAATCTGCCAAAAAAAAAGTTTCATCTGAAACATTTTGCCCAGCTCTATTTATAGGTTCCTGTTGTTTCTCCCTTGATTCTTCACCAAAAGGAAAATATATTTGCACCTGAAAATGTACTAGCCAATCCATTTACATGACTTGTATTGCCTTTGTCAAGACATGTGGAAAAATAATCAATGCTTAGAAACAAGGCAATATTGTTCTGTTATACACTTTATTATGTGCCAATAGCCACAAAACAGAAGTGCAGATTAGCAGCAGACAAAACATTTTCAGTGCACACAAAGCTCAAATGTAAGCACCAGTAGGACAGGAAACGGTACTAAAAAGGATCATTTGGTACATACTGTGGAGTGCATTCAAATTAATGATGGGTAAACCCCCTGAGATCTGATTTGGCTTCACGACCAAGAATTCAGCTGCTAATCTGAATTTTTAGTATTGCTGTGGGCATAGGTAGATTTTAAGGACAAATTAACTGACAATTAAGTTAATAATTTACATTAAGAAACCACCAGCTCTCTGCGGGGGAGAAGGAATGGAGTCTGCAAATTACTTCTCATGTTAAGTTAATTCAGATGTACAGCAAGGTCTGGCAAAATCTGGAGTTTTCCTCATTCTGCAGCATGGTATAGGAGTCACAGCTGAGGACCAGGATCAGGACACAGTTGGATGTGTGTATCATAGGTAGGCTAAGACCAGTCATTGGTACACCAGCCAGTGTCACGGAGAGGAATGGCCTGTCGACATCAGCAGCAGTCACTTAAGGGTTGTCTCCATCTGCAAAGTCTACTGTAAATACTCCCCAAACATTTGTTCTTTAGTCAAGGGATCAGCCTAGGGTAAAAGTTTGTAGCCTTCAACAAATGATTGGGAGGTGTCCACACTAGTCTTTCAATGGTGTTAACAATGTCTAGTGATCCGGCAATGAATTAACTCGAGGGAAAAAACTCCAGTGAAGACAAGCCCCAAGAGAACAGAAGGCCACCTTCAAAACACCTTTCCTAGGCCTGCCAACCCAGAATTATTCTTATTTATTATTTGTATTATCATAGAACCTAGGAGCACCTGTCATGGATCAGGACCCGATTGAGTGGAGTTCTGTAAAACAGAACAAAAAGACAATCCTTGCCACTGTACTGGCAGCTCAAGAGGGACTCGTGGACAATACTTGTTCAAATATCTATGATCTATGTAAGCTGCCCAGCATCCAGCGTGTCCTTAGAGTTGGTGTTTGGCGCAGCAGTCAGGACAACAAGCATCAGAGGGGTAGCCGTGTTAGTCTGGATCTGTAAAAAGCAACAGGTGCCACAGGACTCTCTGTTGCTTTTTAGTCAGGACAACGTCTCTCTCCTTTATTGAATGAACAGCAGAAGCAGCAGTGCACATAATGAAAACACTCTTCTGTCTCCTTTTTCTGCAGTGTGCTGCTCTCTTTACAAGAGGTATATGAAACCTTCTCATCAGATTCTGGACTTGTGCAGACATAGCTTAGGGAGCAGGTTTACAATGTTCTTTAAATAGGGGGAGGATGTTCACACAACTACAAAGTTTGCAAATCCCTGGGATGCTGAAGAAAGAACAGGGGGAGGGCAGGTTGCCAGGAGACACCAAAGGGAGATCCTTGGGCTTGCTGTGGAGGAAAGGGCAGCTGGATTGGTAAAGAGGTGACCCACAGGGAAAGGAGGTTGAGTTCCCTTTGGAGTTTGTCATTCGAATCTCTGAGAAAGAGTTGTTTTCTTTTTCTTTTTTTCTTTTTGTTATTGAGGCACTGGACTGAGACGCAAGAGATCTGGGTCCTATTTTGAGCTTTTGCCATAGACTTTGTAATCTTGGCTGCAAAGGGAGGAATTGTACCTGCATATCCCACATCCTATGCAAATACTCTAACCACTGGGCTAAAAGTTACAAAATGGATAGTTCCTCCTTAGGCGCCTAAGTTGCCTCATTCCAGGAGAGGCATCCCCAGTCGTGGAGCGCTAGCAGAGAGGGGTGCCTCCCTGCCAGCTGGGCTTAGGCACCTCTGTCCTTGAGGGACAGGGCTTAAGACGTTCCCCTCTTTTTGGCATCTCCCACTGGCTAGTTTAGGCAGTGACCTGCCTAGGATGCTGCCGGTTGTGGATCACATTCTAAGGCACCTCTCTCTCCCCATGCATTGTACAGGGAGCCTGGGTGCCTATCGCAGGCTTTGTGCAGACCAGTGTTGTCCCTATGATTTTCTAGCCACAGACCTTGAGTTCAAACTCAGACTGAAATCCACATTTCATGGCACACTCCATCCCCATCCTCTGATGCCCCAGAAACCTCTCAGACTGTCTGGTAAGTGGCATCTTGTGTGAATTTACTTATATTCCCATCACCAACAGCAATACAGTCTTGTGCAGCAAAATATTTACACTGATTTTGGCCCTTTCCCAGAGGGCCCAGGGGAAACAGATCTCAGAACATACTGAGCTCAGCTAGCCTAGGTCCTCCCCCACTCACTACCTTCCTGTGACGTCTTTTATACCCCTCAGCTGATGGATAATTGGTTAATCAACCCTCCCAGCCTGATGAGCTAATTAGCTGCACATCCCCAGTCAGCCTTCTCCAGGAGAGTTGATTGGGCCCTAAGTGATCAGAGTTAGGGCCCAGCTCCTGTTATATCCTAGCACGTTGTCACACACCTCCCCCAACTGTTGACCGTTGAGGTTCCATTTCCCTTGCACCTTCCCTTCGTTAGAGAAGGCACCGGGTACCTTTGCCCACCTCCACCCACAGAAGTCACATTTAATGGGTGGAGGACATCCCCACCATTCTGTTTTAGCCCACTGGTCTTAATACCAGGGGCAATTTGAGGATCTGATCTCCTCCTGCTCACCCTCTTTCTTTTGGGGCAGGGCATGTTCTATCTCTTTGTCACCTTTTTTCTCTATGGCCTCTCGTTTTCCTAGTGATATCAACATATCTCAGGGTTCCTCTTCTCAGGGAGCGAGAGGGAGTGAACATTCTGTGGACAGCCCATCCCCTTCTGATACTTTTGGGCTTCCTTTTTGCCCGAATGCCTGCTCAGCCAGTTCTTCCTTCTTTCCATTTTCTCCTTGGGAATGTTTGTTTACCTTTTTCACCTGCTGGCTTGTAGCCTGTTTAGGGTTCCCCTGTTCTCCTACTTAGAGCCCTTTCTCTATCCTCCCCAGTGCTTCAGTTGCCTTCTGCCATGTACCCCAGATTCCTACTTTCTTCCTAAAGGAAACGGGGATCCAGTCTGTCCCTAATACCACCAAATGGGGCAACCTATCCACAACCCCAACTCGTTTCCATCTGGACTTTCCCTGGACTTCCAGGGGTATCTTGGCCATTGGGCAGAGTCTTCTCTCCCCATGGATGCACTCCAGACTCAAGCCTTTCCCCTGACAGGGTCCAGAGCGGCTTTACCTCATCTTTCATAGCCAGCAAACACCCTGATACAGTGTCCACTAGGCTGCTCTCCCATCTCTTCCCCACCTTCACCAAAATGGTTGGCATTTATCTTTGCCACACCGCCAAGGTCCCAGTCAGGTAATTTCCAACTTCCCATAGGAAGTTCATCTGGTCTTCTCCCTTTTCTTCTCAGCAGCTTTACCCCTGTAAATTCTCCAACTTTCTTTCCTGGCCCTGGTCTGTTAAACCGATGCATTCCCTTCTGGGAAAAATTCTGCTTCCTCAAACTTCTCTCTGAATTTGACTGCCACCTCCAGAGTCGATGTGTCCTTACTCAGACATGGGTGTTCTCAGGGAGGCCTTGTAGAAATTGCTCCAGAATTATGGAGTCCATAAGTTCACCCACACTCTGTGTACTGTATCTTTTGCATTAACCAATGGGTAGCTCAGTCTTTGGGCAAATGCCCTGGGCCATACACCTCCAGCCCATCTAGCAGCTCGAAACTTCTGCCAGTACTTTTCCATAGACAGGCCCGTGCAGTCTAATATGGCTTCCTTATCATCATCAGAGTGAGACTGTTCACTGCTCAGGGCCATGTAGCTGCTGGAGCCTCCCCCCAAATAGAGTGTTAACCAGAGGGCCCATATTCCTGTGTCCCAGATGGTTCCCATTGCTACTCTTTCAAATGTCACTAGAAATGCATTGGGGTCATCTGCTGGCACCATATTATACAGGCTGACCCCCCTGGATCCAAATGCTGTTCCCCATACTGGGACTCACCAGTTTCTGAAGCAACTGATGCTGTACTTACCCTTGTTCCCTGATAAATTCCTGCAGGCTCTTCTTTTGTGCCACGTGCCATGCCAGTAGGGATTGTCTCTCCAATTGATGAGATTCCTGGAAGGACTGCATAGTCTGGTGCAGCTCTTTCTGCAGCTCCACCAACCACTGCAGAGTCTGCTCCATCACCTGGCTGCTAAATCCTCACATCAGTTTCCCGGTCTGTCTCTTGATCACCATGACTGGGGAAGTCAAAGTCCTGGGCAAGTCCCCAACAGTGTTTCTGGCCCTTTGGCCCTTTCCCACAGGGCCATGGAGGAACCGAGGTTTCCCTTCCTTGAGATCTCAGAACACGGTGGCCTAGCTGAACAAGAAACACTGTAAATACTTTGCTTCACAAGACTGGATTGGTGTTGGTGAAGGGAATATAAAGAAATTCATACAAGTTGCCACCTACTGACAGTCTGAGAGGTTTCTGGGGCTTCCGAGGATGGGGACGGAGTGTGCCCCGATACAGCTTGCTCTTGCTGTAATAATGGGCCAAACCAAAATTTTGTATTTAAAACCCTTCAACTATGGAGTAGACAGGAACCACAGACCTGGATCTACATCTGAATTATCTGGCTAGTACCTGTCTGTACTGCATCAATCAAAAATGCTGAATTTGAACACCCCTGAACTTAAGAGGGGGTTTCAAAACCAGGGTCCCTAACCAGATCCAAAAGCTATAGCTCAGGGCCACATCTAATATCAATTGCACTGATGTTTAGAAGGGGTAAACATTTTGGCTTTATAGAGTCTGTAAAACAAATTAGTACAATATAATCAGCATTATAACATTATTTTGTAATGTTACTGTTGTGGCTTTATGGCTTGACCAGGGGCCTGGGATATAGAAGGCTTAGGATCTAGTCCCAACACTGCTGCTAGCCTTGGGGAAGTAACTTCACATATTGGTGCCTCAGTTTCCCCCATTTGTAAAATGGGGATAATGATAGTGACTTTCTTTGTAAAGAGCTTTGAGATCCACTGAGGAAAGTGCTATATAAGAGCTGGGTATTATTATTATAGTAACTTAATAGATCCATTCCTAGACCCAACTCCTCCCAGGAAGTGGGAACCACATGAGCATTTAAAGACTTTTTTTAAATAACAAACTATTCCATACTTCACCGGTCATAAAGGTTCAGTTCAAATGTCAGGCCCCAGGTTAGTTCAGTGCCTATGTTATCTGACAACGATTGCCCCAACCCTAACCTGAATATCCAGTGCCCTTGTGCAAAAGAACTAGAAACCCAACAGGACTAATTGTGTGAGAGTAATTACTACTCAGCATGAGCCAAGGTCACAGAATCTGCCTTATAAGGATTGTGTGAAGGTGAAATAGGATGAAAGGTCTTGCATAGGCGGTAAAGAACATTGCACCCTAACAGAGCACTGGTTGCTGGATGGAGACAAATGACTATACTATATAGTACTTCAGTAGAGAGGCACTAATGATACACATCTCAAAGTATGGCATATTCCAGGGAGAAAAGCCTAGGGGTGGATTCAATCTAATAACAGAGCAAGCAGAGAAGAATGTTTCCCTAGCACCAGGTGTTCTGGGAAGTTTGGCACTAAATCATCTTCTCTGGCACTATTTTTAATGCGATAGCACTGGAATTATGCGTTTTGTTAATGGCCCAAACAGTTTCACACTGATCACTTCCAGGTTATCACATTAATCAACTGAAAGCATTACAAAGAAAAAAAAATCATGTGTGCCTTGTTGTTTCTTTTTATGACTATTATTTTTTCCTTTAAGTTAATTGCAGTTTCTTCCCCCCGTTCAAACTCCAGCTTATGAGATAGGAAGCCGTCATATTTAGATCAGATCTAGCTTTTTGGCCAAACTGTTAGTCTTCTTCTTTTGAAATGACCAGTCTTCTGCCTCTGCCAGTTTGATGTACCAGTGTAACTTTAAAACGTGATTAAACCAAACCACAGCTATTCTGGGTGTATTTAGCCATTATTAATTAAAAGCAAAAGATTACGTCGCTAGAAATATTGTTAGGGCTTCCATAGGCAAGGCCAAATTGCGGCAGTTGCAGATTTACTAATTAAAATTCAAAAAAGTAAATAAACAGCAACTTTGGTTCTAAGTACCCCTAACATATGAGTTTTATTATTGTAATAACTAAAAATACAAATACTGCTTTTCTAATAAAAATAATAAATAATTTATTAAAATTTTAAAAATTGATAACCCAGTAGGGGTTACTGTGGTAACCCAGTAGGAGTTACTATAAGTTATATGCTTTATAAAAATTAGCTATAAAATTAAATAAAAATAAATACCTCGGAGCAGTCCAAGGAAGCTTTTCTTTGGGCAAGGAGCTAACACATAAACTTCCTATCAGCTGAATGAAAGGAGGGCCCCTGAAAGCCGGCTGGTAATCACTCAAAACTATCTCAAACTTTGGGTAACTATCAGGAGCGCCGCCAGCTTTTCCGCTGCCCTAGGGCGGCGGAAGGTTCCGCCCCGAAATGCCACCCCCCCCCACAGAGGCGGCGGAAGGTCCCGCCGCGGAAATACCGCCGCGGTCGCCGCCCCCCAAATCGCAGCACCCTAGGCGACCTCCTAGGTCACCTAATGGGTTGCGCTGGCCCTGGTAACTATAATGTTTGGGGTGCTCTAGACCTATTGCTATAGCATACATGTGTATGTGCTTAAAACCTAATAAAAAGTAGTTTTTAGGTAAAAACACTCTGGTTTGTACCAATCATTTATCAGACGAAGGAGCTGTGTCCCTATTAATTTATTCCTGACACTGCCTAAAAAAAAAATACAGTTAAGTTACCACTGCTTTGGGTTCCATAAAGCCATGGGTAACAAATTCGGTGAGCCAGCCAAGAATGGTGGAGAGGAGGGGACAATTGGCACAAATGGTTTGCGGCAACAGAGGAGGACAGTGGAGCGAGGTAGCAACCTGTAAGTTCCCCATATCATAATCCGCGTGTCAGTTTCTGAATACATTCTGTTACTAGGACTCAGGGCTCAGGCTGATAGCCTGGTCAAGTAAAAAAAAATGTCAGAAGGAAAGGCAATATCTGAAAAGATGGAAATGGATTTGGGTAACAAGTTGACAGATTTTGTACAGGAATATGGTAATGGACCCTGGAAGCCTGAAGCCTTCACTGCATTCCTGCAGCTCTGTAAGCAAATGGTAGCAATAATAAATAAATAAATACAATACATTAATTAATCAGCGAAAGGCAAAAATAAAAACCTTAAAAAAAATAAAATAAAAAAATAATTACCCTAAAAGCAAAATCAAACGCCCTTTGGGCTACCAGCCTCATTCAGGCACCAGAAATAGTGGCACTGCAAAAGCAAGTGTGTAACTATATAAAAAAGTAAAAGCTAAAACAAGAAGTCTGTAGATAAAAAAAGCAGACCAAAAAAAAAGTGAGGCAGCGGTTAAAGCCTTACTAAAGAAATCCCAGAATAAAACTCAGGCAAATCACGGGGAACGTGAGAGACAAAGTTGTGCTCTCAGAGCCATGTTGGGAGAGCAAAAGGAAATAGTGGCTGCAAAGAGAGTCGTATTTGGGGGAGGGAGGTTGTGTCAAAGGAGGACCCCGACTTGTGTCCTTCTTATTATAATTATAAGAGGGATAATCCCCATTCATTTCCTTTTCCCTTGGGCCCTCCAGGCCAGTTCCCGTATGGTCCCTTGCTTGAAGCACTGGAAGAGCTGCGGAAGCCTCCACCCATAGCCTCCATAGTAAACACCATGGTAAAAAAGATTGGTCCCCAAGGGGGTACCAAGGAGGGGAAGAATGTGGAAAGGTCAGGCCCTTCTCCCCTGACCAGGTCAGAGCTGCAGTAGGAGTGTGCTGAAAAATATTCAATCAGCCGTAGTTTTATGTCACTCAGTAACCTAGTGTGTTATACATTATTGCTGGACAGTTCCAGATCAATGTGTTACTGGTATGGAGCAAAAGTAGTACACATTGCATTTTAAAAGAGCTGGGGGGGGAACAGGGAGGGAGGAAATTGTGATACATGACACAGCATTTGATGAGGGATGATGATGATGAGCCAAGACGATAACCTTAACCCTTAAAAAATGTTTGTTTCTACAAATGGGTGAAAGTTCTTATTTTTAACCAGCTAGTTGATCTGTCCCCTGTAAACCCCTTTTGAAAACTAGGCTGCTATTGAGTTAGGCTACATGGGAAAACAAAGTATGAAACCAGATGCTCAGTGTTAGTAATAAAGGCGTGATCCTGGTTGCTACTAAAATCAGCTAGTGAGACAAACCTTCCTTTCAAGTGTGTTATACTTCCAAAGCAATAGATTCTTCTGATTTAGACCAGCCTCAACAAACACGTTGGGGTGTAGAGATGTGCACTTTGCTTGTCATGTGCCTGGACACAACTGATTGGGGAAGTAACTGCCTAATTACAACTAGTTCGGAATAGCTTCTGAATGAATGCAGCGGGTCAGTCTGATAGCCAGCTGGCCTAATGGTCAGGCAGTGCTCCACAGTTCTTTCCAGCCTGATTGATCTGGAGGGGACTCTGTCCAAATTATATGCAGCAGGCCTCAATCCATCCCAAAGGTCTCTTCCACTTCCCTTAGGGTTCTGTCACGGGAATGGTATGGGGGAGTAAGAGAAGGGGACTCAGATCCTCCCATTCCACTGGGTCCTGACCCAGGGCCAGAGAGGGGTTACAGTATCCAGTGACCACCCCAAATTATATTCCTCCAAGATTTGCTTCCTACCAAGCAGTGGACCTTCTGTTTGGGGTATGGTCACAGGCTCAGGAGTATCCACTTAGTCTGTCAGTGGGACAGTGTCCCATTCTTTGCAATCTCTTGTGGCTTTCCACTGCCCAAAGGGGAGGAGTGGGGAATCCGGATCACGGCTTCCAGAGTAGTCTTAGGAATGCTGCAGCCTCTCCTCTCACAGGTCCAGGCACCAGCCTCACTTCCTGGTGCTAGCCTACTTCCCCCATGTCCCTAACTTACCACTGTCCCTCTAAACTATCCCTCCATAGCAGTTGCTGATGGATGCAGCCTTCCTAGCCCAATACTGTCTATGCCTTGCCCTGGTTTAGTGTGGGGGTCTATAAATAATGAGGAAACAAAGAAAATAATGGCAGTGGTGTGAAAATGGTATAGGAGTTAGCTCCATGCTGTACTGCTATAATTGAATGTAAGCCTGTACAAGCTTTGTATATTGGCACTTGCCTGAATTTCTCTTAGACTACAGCCCCACGCTGTATGTGCTGTTACCTGGTAGCTGACCACTGTCTTGTAGTTTGGATTATTGTAAATATGTGACTGGAGTCTCCTGGCATGAAATACTGGGGGGGGGGGGGAAATCAAGACTAATTCAATTTATTTACAGAGAGCCTCGGTAGGAGCATGCTGAAAAAATATTCAGTCAATCGGCCATAGTTATGAGTCACTCAGTAACCTAGCATGTCGTACTTTATTGCTGAACAGTTCCAGATCAATGTGTTACTGGTATGGAGCAAAAGTAATACAACATTACATTTCAAAAGGGATCAGGGAAAATACAGGGAGGGAGAAATTGTGATATATGACACAGCAGTTGATGAGGGATGATGATGATGAACCAAGAAGATAATGGGTATTGGATTTTCTGGGTCTCATCACCTACCCTATGATCAAAAAGACAACACACAGAACTGGCACTATTATGGTAGGGCGGGTGGTTAAACTGTGAATAAAATGTGTGTGGGGTGATGCTAGATGCTAGCTTTGTGTCAACTGGAAAGGAAAATATATGAGGGATCACATTTCGTTTCTCATTATGGAGGACTTGAATTCTTTTTTAAAAATGATCCAACAAAGCAAAGTATCTGAACAAAGAAAGGTTCCAAGGTGCTTCTATTAAAAGGTTCCTATTAGACCCAGGAGAAACCCTGATCAAACTCCACAAGGTGAAGTAAAATGAAATTCACGTAGATAATAACTTAAAGAGATGTGTGAAATTTCAGTCAGGTGAATTCACAGGGTACTAATGTTAGAGACCACTGGTATTTTACATCCAATTCAACAAATAATAGGCCCAATGAATTTACTGTGTGGTGATTTGATTGCTTAAAACCACATTTGAGACCAAAAAATTTTCAAATTGTATTATGGGGGTAGTAGGTAATCAAACGCACATGAACAAGTGGGGAATTTCAGTGTTATGGTTACAGCTCTAATTGTAATGTACTTGGACTTTCTTACTTTTTTTGCACTGTATGTTGTCCTCAATAGCAACACCTCAACGCTTTCATAATAATCTCTCACTGGTTCATAGCGCTTTGCAACTCAAAGGATCGTTAAGCTTTTCACAATCACATATGGCAGCAAATACATGGTCACCTAAGACTTCAGAGCTCTCACTGTTCTACACTTTGTGACCAACTGGAACTTCATGACAACAGATACGATAGAAGCACTCAGAGACCACAGTTTTGGGCACAGTATAGGAACTTGAACAAAATATTACGGAATAGCAGAGACAGGACACAAATCCAAAAGCACAGAGCCCTACCACTTGTAGGAATAGTCAATGGAAGTTATCAAAGTAGGGGATATAACATGCAGTTGATGTACAGTTGATGCAAGTTGAGTCATTCTGATTCCTCTGGTACATGATGATGGTGTACATCCAAACTAGGCAGCTGATTATAATATACATATATCCACTTCACTGCAATGCACCACAAAAATGAGATAGGAATGTAACAATAGACATATAGCACACTGCAACATCACACATAGTTCAGGACAGGAAGTGAAGAAGAATATGCTATATAATTGAAACTAGAAAACATTAAATAAGCAATATCTAATTACACAATCTGGAATTTGCCCAAGTCGCTGAGCCTAAATCTGAAAAAAGTACCAGGGCATTTTTAATTAGTACAAGTGGTCAGGCTCTCATCTGGAAAATGGCTCCTCCCAACAGCACTGCACATTCCAACACTAGACTGGACCAATGGTTCAGTGCTGACACAGAAGGAAGACTGTTTCCTACCAAATCAGTACCATCATTCCTATAGCACCCGGGGCTTTCATGGAAGTTTCTCATCCAAGTCCTGATCAGGCCTGATGCTGCTTTGCTACTGAAATCTGTCATATTACAACTCAAATTGGTATAACTACTGGTATATTAAGAACATATTAAGATCCAAACGAGGGAGAAGAGATAATGGTGGAATCATTCATCCTGATTAGCCATCCTGAGCCTATTAGAGAATGGCAATCTATTCCAACACTGCTCTTGTCTAATTGCTATGAATTTAGCCAGGACTTTCCCTAAGACGGCTACTTTGGGTTAACAAGGACTTATCTCTGTTGATGAGGGGTATTTTTAGCAACCAGCCAGGTGCTCAAGCCACTGCCAATTATTTGGATGGAATATCGATTATTTTTGCTTATGGCCAAGAGTAGCACGTGTAAGGCCTTTGTACCACCTCTTAGAATTACTAAGGCAAAGCTGGGGGGGGGGACAGCAATCACGAGGTGTGGACCTGACTGCATCCTCCCTGATATGCTGGGATAAGTGTCTGTGAAAAACAGTAAGTCTATCTATATTTGACTTCTGGTATGTGTATTTCAGGGCCCATGAGACTGCAGACTCTGCAAAAACACATCTGTATAACTACCGGCTTAAAAAGTGCTTGCTTAATGGTTATTCTTTGATTAACAAGTTGTTAATGTAATTGTAACAGTTACTAACATAAGAGGGACAGACAGGTCTGAGGAATTTGGATTTGACCTTCTGGGCATCTCTTGGAATCCCCAGTGGCAGGTGGATAGCTGGCCACTTGAACCTTGTCGTTTGACCACTGGAGACCCTTCCAGACTGTGGTTAACTATTGTTTGGGGGTGCTCTATAACCTATTGTGTTTGTATGTGCTTGAGACTAAATAAAGCAGAGGCTTTGAGTAAAAGCATTCTTGAGAGAGTGCTGGAGACTAATAAAGTGAAGGCTTTAAGTCAGAGCACTTCATTTTGTGTGATTTGGGCCAACCACATAGCAGACGGAAGTGCTGCATCTCCCTTGGTTTATTTCCTGATATCGCCTTGCAGAGAGTAAAGTTACTGAGAGCTTTGGGTTTAGGGAGCCCCGGGGTAACACTGTCAGCTTTTTGAATGTTCTAGGCAGCATTTTTACATTTTCCAGCAATATGCAGGATACCGGAATGGTCCTTTTGAAAGATTTTATTGGTCATTTTCACCTCAGTGGCAGAGAAACTCTTGGCCATTTCAGTTACAAGAACACTTGATCCGGTTGTTGCGGGTGGTTGGCTTCAGTATAAACACCCTCAAGATGTTGAATGTATTGATCCTGGAGGGCCGTTCAAACATTGTTTGCAATAGCTGAAGCCATCCGCTTCAAGCCATTGAAAAGTTTGAACATAGAGATCTATCTGAGGTGCACTGGCAAGAAAGTAGTGAAAAGGAAGTTGAGGACAATATGTTTTGGTCTCAGGGCACCCTGACGGGCTGCTCCAATAATGGGTGGCCATTGTACTTTCACCCAAGGGCCGATGGGCATTGCAGGGTTCATGGGTGATTAAGAAGCAAATTATCAATGTCCAATTCCATACTGACTGTGGGCATCTTACCATCATGGCAGGAAATGGTTCCACCAACTCCAAGGCCAATGCTGAAGCTGCAGATAATTTTCCCAGCAACTGATGATAATTTTTAATGAAACTCTGACAAGTGATGTCATCAAGAGACTTTAATGCTGGGAGACTTTAATGCTGGGAGACTTTAATGCTGAGGTAGGAAAGGATAATGATACATGGGCAAGTACTCTCAGGAAGTTTGGTATCAGGAAGAAAAACAGGAATGGGCAATGACTACTGGAATTTGCAGCTACTAATGATATGGTGATTGCTGACTTGCTCTTCTATCACCCAAATATTCACAGACCTGCTACTGCCCAGATGCTTTCACCAGGACTGTTATTTTTATTGATCATGTCCTCATTAGTATTTGTTTACAATCTACGGTCATAGATATATGAGTTTGAAGAGGTGCTGAACTTGACATTGACCATCAGCTTCTGCTGACCAACGTGCAACTCCAACTTAAAAAACACATTAGTCCACTTTAGTCAAAGGCTCCTAGAACAACCTAGGTATCTGATGACTTTCTATTCTGAACTGCATAAGGCCATTGAGGCATTGGACACTGAAGTCTCACTCACTCTTTCATGTGATGAGCAATAGCGTTTTTCAAGTCATCAGTGCTGACCATTGCCAGGTCATTGCTGGGGCCTCAATCCTTCCAACATCAACCTTGGATCAGTGAAAAGTCATTTACAGCAACTGGGGTTAAGAAAAAAGTGAGGCTACAATTTTAGTCTTCAAAGACATGTTTGTTTAGAGCAGAAGCAGAGGCCGAATGGGTTCGACTTCAGAACATCATCAAGTCAGTGTGTAAGAAAAGATAAGGAATCCTGGTGGTTGATCAGACAGCTAATTTAGAACAGGCTGCTACCAGGCACAATCTCTCCACCCTCTATTTAATTTTGCAGTGTTTGCCGGGGAAGGTGGTACCAGCTTGTTCAGTAAAGAACTGGGATGGCAGCATCAGCCACAGTCTTCAGCATCAGTTGCATTGATGGAAAGATCATTTCAAAACACTCCTCAATTGTCCATTGCCTGCAGCCCCTCTTCCACAAGTTCCAGTAGAGCCATCTTCCTTCAACCAAGAAGAGATCCTCCTCGGTCCATATGCTGAAATCTGGGAAGTTGCCAGGGTTTTTAACATTATCTCTGTTGCTTAAGACAGGTGACAGTGAGACACTGCACCCAATATTCTTCACAGTGATATTATTATGATATGATTATAACATAATTATGATGCATTTTGTACAAGATGGGTCATGTGAGGTGTCAGTGGAAAAGTTATGATTAGCTGAATATGATTATCCTATTTGCATGCATGCATCATTTTTGTATCTAAAGTTATGAATATTGACTGTGTATCTGTATTTCAAATTTGCTTACTCTGGGTGACACTCACAACTAGCCTTTCAGGTACAACAATGAAGAAGCCAGACAGTGCTGATGGCCCATCACCAAAGACAATGGACCCTGGAAGAATTTAACCTTCCTGTAAACTTTCCAGACATCCTGTAAGTAACGGCTGCTATGACTCAGCAAGGTATACAAGGGCATGTGACCAGGCCACATGACTCTGGACTCCATCTTGGGATGTCTGTATTTTTCCACAAACTGGTCTGGGAACCAAGCTTTCAAACAAAGGTTCCCTGCCATATGCTAAAGCTATATAAGGAAGGGAGTGACATCATCTGTTGTTCTTCACTCCCCACACAAGAGGACTCCTGGAAACACTTGAGGAACAAAGACTTAACTGGGGGAAGTGCTGGACCCAGGCTAATGGGATTTGTAGCCTGTGTATGAAAAACCTGGGGATTCCAAGCTGTAAAGCAAGTGCAGCTTGCCCCTTGAGAATCTGCAGCCTGCTTGTATCATCAGCCAGGGTGAGAATTTGCTAATTCATATCTTGCCTTTCCAGTATTTTAGGCTTAGTTTGTGTTTTTGTTTATTTACAGGGTAATCTGCTTTGATCTGTTTGCTATAATTTATAATCACTTAAAATCTATCTTTTGTAGTTAATAAACTTCTTTTGTGTTTTAATTTAAACCCCGTGTGCCTTTAAGTGAAGTGCTTGAAAATCTCTGCTTGGTTTAACACAGGCTTGTTACATTTCCTCTCTACACTGAGGGGGAGGCGAAATGGATAATAAATTCATACTAGTTGGGGTTTGGACCAGGGCAGGACTGTGCAGCTCTGGGGTCCTAGGCTGGGAAGCTGGTGTTTATTTTGGCTGTAGTCTCTCTATTGTTGGTTCGTGCAGTGGCTGGTCAAAGATTCTGCATGTAACTGCAGCTGGGTGTGTCCCTACCTGTGTGAATGCTGGTGGAAGTGTAGGGCCAGTTAAGGAGAGGGTCTGTAGCTTGTCACAGTCGCACCGTATGAGAGGGAGCCCAGGCTGGTTAGTCAGAGGGCTCAGTGGTACCCAGTTCCAGGTGGCACCCCAGCGGGAACCTGTCACAGACAGTATTGTTGTAGACCATCTGGCACATTAATATAATCCTGGCAACTGGAAGAAGGGGATTATTCTGCTGCTGTTCAAAAAGGTTGATACGGGTAAATGTAGCAACTATAGACGCATTATCCTATTGTTGGTCCCAGGGAAAGTTTTTGCTTTTGTGTTAATGTCTTAAATCAACTACAGCACGGGTCGACAACGTTTGGCACGCGGCTCGCCAGGGTAAGCACCCTGGCGGGCCGGGCCAGTTTATTTACCTGCTGACGCGGCAGGTTCGGGCGATCGCGGCCCCCACTGGCCGCGGTTCGCCGTCCCGGGCCAATGGGGGCGGCGGAAGCCGCGACCAGCACATCCCTCGCCCGCGCCGCTTCCCGCCGCCCCCAT
>NW_020664409.1:101160832-101192471 GCF_002925995.2 Terrapene triunguis | reverse complement strand
AGAGACTCTCAACACTTCCGTCTCCTATGTCCATCTCTACCTCAGTCCAAGTGTGTACATTTTTAATATATAAGGCAACAGCTCCTCCCTTTTTCCCCTGTCTATCCTTCCTGAGCAAGCTGTACCCATCCACACCAACATTCCAGTCATGTGTATTATCCCACCAAGTTTCAGTGGTGCCAACAATGTCATAGTTGTATTTATTTATTAGCACTTCCAGTTCTTCCTGCTTATTACCCATACTTCTCGCATTTGTATATAGGCATCTAAGATAGTGTTTTGATCTTTCCTCCCAGTTTTGTCCTGACCCTCCTTTCTCGCTGCCAATATAGCCCACACTCCCTCTCGTTTCTGACCCATCTCCCAGGTCTCCATGTTCCCCACTTACCTGTGGGCTTTGCTCACCTGTCCCCGTCGAACCTAGTTTAAAGCCCTCCTCACTAGGTTAGCCAGTCTGTGTCCAAATAGGGTCTTTCCCCTCCTCGAAAGGTGAACGCCATCTCTGCCTAGCAGTCCTTCCTCGAATAGCATCCTGTGGTTTAGGAAGCCAAAGCCCTCCTGGCGACACCATCTTCGCAGCCAGGCATTCATCTCCATGATGCATCTGTCTCTGCCCGGGCCCCTACCTTTGACACGAAGAATCGAAGAGAATACCACCTGCGCTCCAAACTCCTTCACCCGTACTCCCAGAGCCCTGTAGTCATTCTTGATCCATTCAGTGTCACACCGCGCAGTATCATTTGTGCCCACATGGATGAGTAGCATGGGGTAGTAGTCAGAGGGCTGGATAATCCTCGACAATGCATCCGTAACATTTTGGATACAGGCTCCCGGCAGGCAGCATACCTCCCGAGATGAAATGTCAGGGCGACAGATGGGTGCCTCCGTCCCCCTCAGCAGAGAGTCTCCGACCTCAGCAGAGAGGAACACGTTTAAACACATTTAAAACGAAATAGTCCCTCATGTGTAATAAATGCTGTGAGGTCTCTGCTATCTTCATGCAACATAACCTGGTGGAATGGTCTCTGCAAATCAAGAGTAGAAAACATCTTTGCTCCATGGAGTTCTGCAAATACTTCTTCTATGTGAGGAAGAGGATGGCTGTCAATCACAATAGCTTTATTTGGCTCCCTTAAGTCCACACAAAGGCGAATGTCTCCACCCTTCTTCTGCATCACTATTATAGGTGAAACCCATTCCGAGGAGTTAATCTCTTCAATAATGTCCTTTTGAAGAAGTTTTCTCAGTTCCTTTGAAACAGCTTCCCTGACTGAAAATGGTAAGCGCCGTAATTTCTGTCGTACAGGCATCACATTATTCCACATTTTAACTTTATGCAGAAACCCATAAGCACAGCCGAGTTTCTCCTCAACCTGGAGTTGGGTCCCAGCTGAAACTGGTGTATGTACCGCAAGAGTGCTTTGGTGAGGAAGATCAATTCGTCCATTAACTACCCTGAGATTTAAAGCAGCTAATAAATCTCTGCCAAGGATAGCAGTTCCTTTGTGGACAATGTAGAACTCCACAGTTACACAGCAATCACCAAAAGTAACTATTGCTGGCAGGCAGCCATGTACTGGAATATGGTTTTTCAAATAGCACACCCAGTGAAGTTTGGGTTCAGTAAGAGGCACATCTTTAAAGTAACGCAAATAGATGGAATCAGGTAGTATAGATATTGCTGAGCCAGTGTCCAACATTAGCTGAATAGAGTGTGATTTGCCTGAGGGTATGGCAGAAACATTTACAGTGCACTTTATCTGTTCTGGAATATGTGCAGTAGTGATTTTGTCCACACTCAGCACAGTAACCTCTGGTATTGTAACTGCATGCACCTGTTGATTGAACTGGCTACTGCGACATACTTTGGCAAAATGCCCAGTCTTTTTGCAATGATTGCACTGAGCTACTTTTGCTGGACATCCTGTGTAGCTTGCAAGATGTTGTGGGGATCCACAGCGAAAGCATGCTTTTACTGTATTTTGCATTTGCTGATTCAGTGGCTTTTCATTAGTTTTCCTTGAACTTTTCTGCAAAGGAGTCACAGCCTGGACTGGGCCTCCTGTACCTTTGCTCATTATTTTGGCTTCAGCTGTAGCTGTCTCAATCTGAGTAGCAATGGTTATTGCTTTTTCTAGTGTAAATTGTGGTTCTAGAAGTAAGCGTTCTCTTACACAAAGCATGGTTGTTTTCTCAATGAGCTGGTCTCTAATCATTTCATCTGCCATATTCCCAAAGTCACAAATTACAATCAGACTCCTCAGGGAGGCAATATACTGCGTTATAGTCTCCC
Source organism: Terrapene triunguis (assembly GCF_002925995.2). Classification (NCBI taxonomy): domain Eukaryota; kingdom Metazoa; phylum Chordata; order Testudines; family Emydidae; genus Terrapene; species Terrapene triunguis. The sequence goes on along the minus strand of NW_020664409.1, from coordinate 101,190,178 downwards.
TTGGTTTCTGCTCACACTGGCAAAATCTGTAGCGATTAGCTACTACATTCACTTTTGGCACAAAAAAGTTCTTTAATGCAGTGAGTGCAGTCTCATATTTATCATCTGCAAGGGGAAAAGTGTAAAATATATGCTGCCCTTCTGCTCCAAGGCAGTGGATTAGCAGAGCACGCTTTCTTACTTCAGAAATCTCTGTAGCACTGATTGCAAGCAGATAAGTCTCAAACATATGGATCCAGACAGTAAAAGCAATTGGAGGCTCACCTGGGTTTTGCAGAAAGGGTACAGGTGAGTTCAGAGGCAGAAGATCCATCCTCGTCGCCAAAATGTTGTATCACCCAGGCAAGGTATTAACAAACTTGAACAGAACTTTATTTACAGTGGAAATCTCTTTACCAAACTGTAACTGCACACTCTGTAACTCTCACTCAGCCTCCTCAACTCCTCCCCCCTCCTTCCTGTTTCCTGTCCTTTCAGACTACCAACAGCCAGTGCTCCCAGTTCTAATAATCACATGCAGCATCTAAACACCACACTATCCCAACTTGGATGCTGAAAGCCTAAGTGAGTATATGACCCCGTCAAAGCCCAAAGGGTTGCTGTAGAGGAACAAGGCCCTTGACACCATCCAATCCACTCATAGTCAAGTCAAGATCACACTTAGGGTAAGTCTACACTACCAGAGAGACCATGCTAGTACCATGGTTATGAGCATTGGTGTTCTAACATGGATTTTATTGCTAGTGCGGATGGGAAAACATAGTTCTATAACCATGTAGGAGTGGCTGAGTGCATGTGTGGACATGTATGGAGATGTGGCCCTGGCAACAACTAGAGCTGGGCAGGAACTTTTGCAGGAAATCCTGCGGTATTTGAATTCTTTTCCATTCTGAAATGGAATCAAAACAATTTTTTTCAAAATTTCTCATGAAACAACATTTCAAAAGAAAACATGTTTCTGGTTGATAGGGTCAATAAAGTTGAAACCTTTCATTCTGATTTTGCCCTTAAAAATAAATAAATAATAGCATTTTTTTTTTAAATGGAAAGGAAACAGAAAATTGAAATGTTCCATTGCTAAACTGGAATACTCCACCTCACTTTTTGTTTTGAAATGAAATTTTGTTGAAATCTACATGTTTCCATGAAATGTTTCACTTTCAGTGAATCTGCATTTTCTGAGATAAACAGGTTCAGTCAGAAAACTTTCAACCAGCTCTAGTAACAATGGGTAGGAGCATGACGAGCACCTCTATTCTAACATGTTTAGCTTATTGTCAGGGTGGACAAGAAGACATGGTGGCATAACTGTGTTAGAGAGTGGTGTTTGTGCCAGAGCCACACCTACTCCCTCTTCACCCATCCACACAGAACAACCTGCAGCCACTGATTGGAAGAGTTACTGGGCCTGGGTGAGTGACAGGGAGCTCTGCCCTGCTGGTGGTTCATGGAGAAGAGAGTGCCCTGAAGTCAGTCATTTCCTGGACAGGCTCCAATGGAAGCACTGCCTCACAGGAACTGCTTCCCTTTGATCTGTTGTAGGGAGATGCAGCCATCACAGGCCCACATCCTTGCAGAGGAGGGAATAGGCTAGTCCTGAAGTCGATGCAGGGAGCCAGCCCTTTGGAAAAATGCCTGTTTACTTAGCAGCACAGTTCGGGCCTGCAAACAGTGGCTTTTATAACCCCAAAAAGTGCATAAGCCAATCTCTGCCATACTAAAATATTTACAAAAACACTCTCCTTTTAATTTTTCATGGATATTATTCATGGTAATCTGAGCATGGGAGTCAGAGCTGTAATCTAAACTCTGACACGATTCCTAATGATCCTTTGGACTAGAGATGGAATCACCATGGGAACTAGAAGGATATCTCGACAGCTATCTCTTAGAACATAAGAACAGCCATACTGGGTCAGACCAATGGTCCAGCTAGCCCTGTATGCTGTCTTCTGACTGTCGCCAATTCCAAGTGCTTCAGAGGGAATGAACTGAACAGGCAATCCTGGAGTGATACCCCGCCTGTTGTTCATTCCCAGCTTTTGGCAATCAGAGGCTAGGGACACCCAGAGCATGGGTTGCATACCCAACCATTTTGGTTAATAGCCATTGATGGAGCTTTTACATTTTTACTATCCAGTGGATGTCCTCTTCAATCCAGCTGCTGGAGGACTCAGACTCATGTATTTTCTTCCCAAAATTTCTGTATGATTGCATCTCTTTCTTGGTTTGGTCGCTTAATATTATTACTTAGGGTTCTTTATTTGTAAAATGGAGATCATCTTCTCCTCTCTCACAAAGGCTTCACTCGTTACATTGTAAAGTGTCATGGAACTAAGAAGTGCAGTTGTCATAGGTATCAGAACCCTACTGTGGAAGCACCTATGCAAAAATAGGTGATATAACACCAGTATGGGTAGGACTATACTCATATGAGATCTCTGAACATGCCCAGTGTAAACTAGAAGTTTCCCTAAGCCTGTGCTCAGGCATTTGAGGATAAATATTGTGTTTTCTCTTCTGACAAACCTGACTCCTGGGTGTTTAATACATTATTTAATACATTATTATACTAAGCATTATTATATTATGTAGAGTCTGTTTTTAGACCTACACATTTATAACTATTGGTCCCCAGATAATACATTGTAAATGGACCCTTTGCCTGCATTCCCAGTTAGCAGAGTCAAAAGTCATTTTCTCTCCTTTTTAATGTTTTTCCCCAAACACCTGAAAACAGCAGTTTTGGGGATTTATACAGACAGACTTGGCAGCCTTTTTACATGTACATGGACTGTAAGATATCGTTTCAATGAGCCCCATCTCTCTATTAGATCAAAAGTAAGTTATCTGTTCTCTGAATAGACATGGATAAATTGTATTTATTATTACTGGGCCAAGTTTGGATACATTACACTGGTGTCAGTCTGGAGTAAGTCATTTGAATTGCTCCTGATTTACACCAATATATATGAAAAAAGAATGTGGCTTAGTATCTGTACCATCCCAGCAAACAGTGACCTGGCCTCAGTTATACACATCTACTTCACCTCTTGGCTGGACTACAGCAAAGCAATGTTCCTGGGTATGAAGTGTTCAGGGCTTGGGAAACTCCAGCGGGTACAGAATGCTGCACCATCTCCTCAGCAGCACTGGCTACCATGAGTACAGCAATCTGTTCTCCACTCCCTACACTGGCTTCCCAAAGAATACTGAATGAAGTTCAAAGTCTTGGAGCTTATCTTTAAGGTGCTCAATGGCCTGGGTCCCGGGTATCTAAAAGATCAACTAAAGCTCTGGAATGAAGACCATTGTTGACAATTTCACTTCTCTGGCACAATCGAACTTTCTACAATCAGGGTAGAGCTTGTCTGTATAAGAGACAGAGCTTTCTTGGTGGCCCATCTGAGACTGTGAATGAACTCCCCCGGGAACTAAGGACCATCACAAACCTCACCCCTCCTACTCCAAGTGCAAGGTTCATTTATTTAACCTTGCCCTCTCTAGCATAAACACATAGCAATGTATGTGTATGTGTGTGTATTATATAAAAATATCTAAAACACAATACCCTATGGTACACGCTTCTCCCCCAGGGGGGTGGGGATGAGAGAAGAAATATTTGACAAATGTTAATCACATTGGTTAATGCACTACTAGAAGGCATTTAGACTATGTGGTGATGAGTAAGGAATATAGACCGTACATAAAACACACATTTGTACTATCCTAATGTTTTGGTGGTTCTTCTAGACCAGGGGTGAGCAAACTTTTTGGCCTGAGGGCCACATCTGGGTATGGAAATTGTATGGCGGGCCATGAATGCTCATGAAATTGGGGGTTGGGGTGCGGGCTCGGGCTGGGGGTGTAGGCCGTGGAGTGGGGTCAGAAATGAGGAGTTCAGAGTGTGGGAGGGGGCTCCGGGCTGGGGATGAGGGGTTGGGGGTGCAGAAGGGTACTCCGAGCTGGGACCAAGGGGTTCGGAGGGCGGGAGGGGGTTCTGGGTTGGGGCACGGCAGGGGGTTGGGGTGCAGTCTCCTGGCAATGCTTACTTCAAGCAGCTCCCAGAAGTAGCAGTATGTTCCCCCTCTGGCTCCTACGTGGTGACGTGGCCAAGCAGCTCTGCACACTGCCCCATCTGCAGGCATCGCCCCTGCAGCTCCTATTGGCCATGGTTCCCGGCCAATGGGAGCTGCAGGGGTGGCAATTGGGGCGGAGGCAGCATGCGGAGCCCCTGGCTGACCCTATGCGTAGGAGCTGAAGGGGGGACATGCCACTGCTTCCGGGAGCTATGCAGAGCCACGGCACGCACGGAGCGGGGTAAGCCCCGAACCCCGCTCCCCAGCTGGAGTGACGGAGAAGGGCAAGCTCCAGACCCCACTCCCTGGTGGAAGCTCGAGGGCCAGATTAAAAGTCTGAAGGGCTGGATGTGGCCCCCGGGCCGTAGTTTGCCCACCCCTATTCTAGACTCACAGCTAAATCACTCTTGAAAACTAAAATGAGCCTGATTCAGATCTCATACAGGTGTAAATCAGGAGTAATTCCAGTGAACCAATGGTCCTAGTCTCCAGTGCTTTGTATCACGGATAGTATTTACCTCTCTGCCTAGTGAATGCAAAATGGTACTAAAGCAGGACTTTTTGCACAGACTTAAATCACTGCACAAAATGCAGTGCAGTGGAAAAACAACCCAGTGGAGCTGCATGAATTTAAAACTCATCCAGATGAGAAATGAATCAAGCCTCATGGATTTAAGTTACTGGAAGGAAACAGTGTGAACACAACACAATTTTGCAAATCGGGTATTCGCATAAATCTGAACTTCCATCATGTTTATGCATTCTTAGTCCTAAGGAAACACGTTTTATTATTCCTGACAGAGAAAGATGGGTAGGAAGGCAGGGAGAAGGGCGTTTAAAAAGGAAAAGGACGTTAATTGATTTCATTTTCTCTTGCCTGAAAAAAAGGTCTTTTAGTTTTGTTTCCGCCTTGTTGTCCTGCTACAGGCAATAGAAAGAAGGAATCAGTGGTATTTTTTTTCACCAGATCTTACGACCATAATTGGAGAAAAGCTAAATTAGCAACTTTTCATTAATGAGATCCATGGTTGCATTTTAATAGCTTGGCTAAATTATGCTTCACCAACAGAATACTTAATTTACTAACAACAAAACAAAACAACTTCTTACGGCCCCAGAGATTTGTGTGTTCAAAGGTGGCTGATCTTTTTAACTGTATTTCCTTTCTGAAAAGACTTCAAAGCCTGGGAGGGGGTGGGGAGATACGAGCAGGAGAATCTTCCTGGCTCTATAATATTCGGTGATGATATCTGCTTTAGTGAAGGTGACTTTTCTCACCTTAGTAGAAACAGCTGTTTTAAAACCCCAAACAGCTGTGGATTTTAGTAGCTATAGTTTTGTACTTCTGCTCCATCATTGTATTTGATCAATGTAAAAAGAGGTATTGAGTCTGGGTGCTAAGCATGTGTGAAAGTCTCATAGGTTCGTAGGCTTTAAGGACAGAAGGGTGCATCATGATCATCTAGTTGTGATGGGTTGAGTCCCTTGGGATTGCCACCTGATTTGCTGAGACTACCTCTGAGCCCGTTTTCCCTAGCACCTTGGGACTTCAGTAACCTGTCTTGTTGAGCCAGATATGCTAGCCTGCTACAAACACAGACCCAGGTCCGAACCACGTCCCCCAAAGCTGCAGGCTTAACTGAAAACAGTTTAAGAAGTGCTCCTGTCTCCAACACCCATATACCCAGTTCCCAATGGGGTCCAAACCCCAAATAAATCTGTTTTACTCTGTATAAAACGTATAGAGGGTAAACTCATAAATTGTTCACCCTCTATAACACTGATAGAGAGATATGCACTACTGTTTGCTCCCCCAGTTATTAATTACTTAATCAGGGTTAATTAATAAGCAAAAAGTGATTTTCTTAAATATAAAAAGTAGGATTTAAGTGGTTCCAAGTAATAACAGACAGAACAAAGTGAATTACCAAGCAAAATAAAACAAAAACATGCACATCTAGACCTAATACAGTAGGAAACTAAATGCAGGTAAATCTCACCCTCAGAGATGTTCCAATAAGCTTCTTTCACAGACTAGACTCCTTCCTAGTCTGGGTCCAGCAATCACTCACACCCCCGTAGTTAATGTCCTTTGTTCCAGTTTCTTTCAGGCATCTCTTTGGGGTGGAGAGGCTATCTTCTGAGCCAGCTGAAGACCAAATGGAGGGATTTCCAGGGCCTTTTATATTCTTTCTCTTGTGGACGGAAATCCCTTTGTTCTCCTGTGCAAAATCACAGCACCAAGATGGAGTCTGTAGCCACCTGGGCAAATCACATGTCTCTGAATGATTCAGCTTTTTGCAGGCAGACGCCATTGTTTACATGTTAGTTTGAACGTTCCCAGGAAAGCTCAGATGTGGATAGGTGTCTCCCAAAGTCCATTTTCAGTTAAGTGTTTCTTGATTGGGCACTTACTGAGAATAGTCCTTTCTCAAGAAGCTGACCAAATGCTTCACTGAGGCTACTTAGAATCAAACAAATACATAGCCAATATACATAACTTCAAATACAAAAATGATACACACATACAGACAGTATAATCATAACCAGCAAACTACAACCTTTCCATAGACACCCCAGTTAGCTTCCTCTGTACAGGAACTGGTACAAACATAGGACCCTGGTTGCAACAATGTTCTGTATGGTCACAGTTTATGTTAATAACGTTACACCCTCCTCCTGAACTTACTGCCAGAGTCTTGGGCAGTGTCCATGGCGGAGGCAGTACATGTAAAATCCCTGTTTGTCTCCAGTCACACACCCTCCCAGTACCTTTAAACCCTATGATGTCATTCATAGGTGTTCTAGCAAAGTTCTGTGTTCGGGTCTCAGGATGCCTGAAAACATGTTGGGGTGCAGTATTGCTAACAATGTGCAGATAGCAACATTGGTTAAAGTGTAGGAGTCTTGGCATTTAGCCACCAATGCCATGAGGCGGTGTGCCTCAGTTTACCCTGCCACACAGCAGTGTAGTGATTTTGCTGCTGTGCCAAGCTTCCAGCCTGTTTACAGGTATAAGCTGAAAAAACATGCTTGTGGGACTGTCTTGTCACCATCCCTAGCATGTACAAAAGTTTTTTCCACAAATCAGGTATGTCACACATCTTTAAAGGGTTTACCATTAGTATTAACTTCTCTCATATAATCATATAATTATAGAATATTAAGGTTGGAAGAGACCTCAGAGGTCATCTAGTCCAATCCCCTGCTCAAAGCAGGACCAACACCAACTAAAGCATCCCACCCAAGGCTTTGTCAAGCCAGGCCTTAAAAACCTCTAAGGATGGAGTTTCCACCACCTCCCTAGGTAACCCATTACAGTGCTTCACCACCCTCCTAGTGAAATAGTGTTTCCTAATATCCAACCTAGACCTCCCCCATTGCAACTTGAGTCCATTACTCCTTGTTCTGTCATCTGCCATCACTGAGAACAGCCAAGCTACATCCTCTTTAGAACCCCCTACAGGTAATTGAAGGCTGCTATCAAATCCTCCCTCACTCTTCTCTTCTGCAGACTAAATAAGCCCAGTTCCCTCAGCCTCTCCTCATAAGTCATGTGCCCCAGCCCCCTAATCATTTTTGTTGCCCTCCGCTGGACTCTCTCCAATTTGTCCATATCCCTTCTATAGTGGAGGGACCAAAATTGGACACAGTACTCCAGATGTGGCCTCACCAGTGCCAAATAGAGGGGAATAATCACTTCCCTCGATCTGCTGGCAATGCACCTACTAATACAGCCCAATATGCCATTGGCCTTCTTGGCAAGAAGGGCATACTGCCCTTTATAGATTCATAGATTCATAGATTCTAGGACTGAAAGGGACCTCGAGAGGTCATCGAGTCCAGTCCCCTGCCCGCATGGCAGGACGAAATACCATCTAGACCATCCCTGATAGACACTTATCTAACCTACTCTTAAATATCTCCAGAGATGGAGATTCCACAACCTCCCTAGGCAATCTATTCCAGTGTTTAACCACCCTGACAGTTAGGAACTTTTTCCTAATGTCCAACCTAGACCTCCCTTGCTGCAGTTTAAGCCCATTGCTTCTTGTTCTATCCTCAGAGGCTAAGGTGAACAAGTTTTCTCCCTCCTCCTTATGACACCCTTTTAGATACCTGAAAACTGCTATCATGTCCCCTCTCAGTCTTCTCTTTTCCAAACTAAACAAACCCAATTCTTTCAGCCTTCCTTCATAGGTCATGTTCTCAAGACCTTTAATCATTCTTGTTGCTCTTCTCTGGACCCTTTCCAATTTCTCCACATCTTTCTTGAAATGCGGTGCTCAGAACTGGACACAATACTCCAGCTGAGGCCTAACCAGAGCAGAGTAGAGCGGAAGAATGAGTTCTCGTGTCTTGCTCACAACACACCTGTTAATACATCCCAGAATCATGTTTGCTTTTTTTGCAACAGCATCACACTGTTGACTCATATTTAGCTTGTGGTCCACTATAACCCCTAGATCCCTTTCTGCCGTACTCCTTCCTAGACAGTCTCTTCCCATTCTGTATGTGTGAAACTGATTTTTTCTTCCTAAGTAGAGCACTTTGCATTTGTCTTTGTTAAACTTCATCCTGTTTAACTCAGACCATTTCTCCAATTTGTCCAGATCATTTTGAATTATGACCCTGTCCTCCAAAGCAGTTGCAATCCCTCCCAGTTTGGTATCATCCGCAAACTTAATAAGCATACTTTCTATGCCAATATCTAAGTCGTTAATGAAGATATTGAACAGAGCCGGTCCCAAAACAGACCCCTGCGGAACCCCACTCGTTATGCCTTTCCAGCAGGATTGGGAACCATTAATAATAACTCTCTGAGTACGGTTATCCAGCCAGTTATGCACCCACCTTATAGTAGCCCCATCTAAATTGTATTTGCCTAGTTTATCGATAAGAATATCATGCGAGACCGTATCAAATGCCTTACTAAAGTCTAGGTATACCACATCCACAGCTTCTCCCTTATCCACAAGACTCGTTATCCTATCGAAGAAAGCTGTCAGATTGGTTTGACATGATTTGTTCTTTACAAATCCATGCTGGCTGTTCCCTATCACCTTACCACCTTCCAAGCGTTTGCAGATGATTTCCTTAATTACTTGCTCCATTATCTTCCCTGGCACAGAAGTTAAACTAACTGGTCTGTAGTTTCCTGGGTTGTTTTTATTTCCCTTTTTATAGATGGGCACTATATTTGCCCTTTTCCAGTCTTCTGGAATCTCTCCCGTCTCCCATGATTTTCCAAAGATAATAGCTAGAGGCTCAGATACCTCCTCTAGTAGCTCCTTGAGTATTCTAAGATGCATTTCATCAGGCCCTGGTGACTTGCAGGCATCTAACTTTTCTAAGTGATTTTTAACTTGTTCTTTTTTTATTTTATCTGCTAAACCTACCCCCTTCCCATTAGCATTCACTAGGTTAGGCATTCCTTCAAACTTCTCGGTGAAGACCGAAACAAAGAAGTCATTAAGCATCTCTGCCATTTCCAAGTTTCCTGTTACTGTTTCTCCCTCTTCACTAAGCAGTGGGCCTACCCTGTCTTTGATCTTCCTCTTGCTTCTAATGTATTGATAAAAAGTCTTCTTGTTCCCCTTTATTCCCGTAGCTAGTTTGAGCTCATTTTGTGCCTTTGCCTTTCTAATCTTGCCCCTGCATTCCTGTGTTGTTTGCCTATATTCATCCTTTGTAATCTGTCCTAGTTTCCATTTTTTATATGACTCCTTTTTATTTTTTAGATCATGCAAGATCTCGTGGTTAAGCCAAGGTGGTCTTTTGCCACATTTTCTATCTTTCCTAACCAGCGGAATAGCTTGCTTTTGGGCCCTTAATAGTGTCCCTTTGAAAAACTGCCAACTCTCCTCAGTTGTTTTTCCCCTGAGTCTTGATTCCCATGGGACCTTACCTATCAGCTCTCTGAGCTTACCAAAATCCGCCTTCCTGAAATCCATTGTCTCTATTTTGCTGTTCTCCCTTCTACCCTTCCTTAGAATTGCAAACTCTATGATTTCATGATCACTTTCACCCAAGCTGCCTTCTGCTTTCAAATTCTCAACGAGTTCCTCCCTATTTGTTAAAATCAAGTCTAGAACAGCTTCCCCCCAGTAGCTTTTTCAACCTTCTGAAATAAAAAGTTGTCTGCAATGCAGTCCAAGAATTTGTTGGATAGTCTGTGCCCCGCTGTGTTATTTTCCCAACATATATCCGGATAGTTGAAGTCCCCCATCACCACCAAATCTTGGGCTTTGGATGATTTTGTTAGTTCTTTAAAAAAAGCCTCATCCATCTTTTCCACCTGGTTAGGTAGCCTGTAGTAGACTCCTAGCATGACATCACCCTTGTTTTTTACCCCTTTTAGCCTAACCCCAAAAGGAAAGGTGGCCCGGATCCAGCTGTAGGCTCACAGCTACAGGCTATGACAGACCCTTCACTAGCCAGCAAAATCCCACCCCCCTTTCCCTCAGGTTGGGTTTGCTTCCAGCTACAGAGTCCTTGGGGTCCAATCCCACTGCAGCAGTCACCAGGACCCCAACTTCCATCTCCCGGATACATGTCTCTGTGCACCCCAGGGCAGGACCTGTCCCCTGCTGACTTGTAACTTCCTGGCAGATATGATCACAGGACAGGAGCTGGCTCTATCCAGCCCCTCCCACAGGGACTTGCCTTGAGCCACAGGGCTACAGGAACCGCTTTCGACTGCCCCTTCCCCCAAAGCTGCATTCTTCACGGCTATGGAGGAATTAAAGAGACACTCTCCTATTCCCCCAGCAGCACATGTGACTTCACCCTCCCCCCTGGGGCCTTTAGCACAACATTCCTTCTTGCTGCTAACAAACCCTGGGACAGATTTTGCCACATTGAAGAAATCATTTCCCAGTAGAAACGGTGTAAAATTGTGTGCCACCACCGCAACATTCAGTTCAGCCTGCAACTCACCAGTTTCCATGTGTACCTTAGCTAAGGTGCAAGGACCTTGTAACCTCCCACGAATTCTAATTGTGCCATTTTTCCTGGTAACAAATCCTTCTCCTGGATCAGGTCTCTCTTGACCACAGAAATTTCTGAACCCACGTCCCTTAAAACTTGGAGCACTTTGCCATTAAGTTTAACAGCATGCATAACAGCAAACCCAGGGTCTCTGCCAATCTGACCTGTAGGAAAATTCTTTCCTGAGCCCAAATATGGTGATCAGTTAGACCCTGAGCATGTGGGCAAGATCCACCAAGCAGACACCTGGGAAAGAATTCTCTGTAGTAACTCAAAGCTCTCCCCAGTTAGTGTCCGATCACTGGCCATTGGAGATATTTATTGGCTATATGCCCTTGTAGTCAGTGTCATCATACCATCCCCTCCATAAACTTATCAAGCTCAGTCTTGAAGTCAGTTAGGTTTTTTGCCCCCACTGCTCCCCTTGAAAAGCTGCTCCAGAACGTCATCTTCCTCCTTACAAGATAGATAAATATAGCTCTATATAATTACTGAGTATAGGAATTGTGAGATAAGACCTTAACAGAGATCCAGTCTTCTTGGGCATTAAAGATCTCATGGCATTTCATGTAATAAAACAGTTTTGCCCTAATATTGTTAGCCCACATTTTGTTTCTTCCCGCTGCTGCATAGAGTACTGTGCATTTTTTGGCTGATATCTGACATTTCAGTGGTGATATATGTTGTTTGTAAGATTCTTTGGGGTCTTTTGGGATAAAATGGTTCTTTCTCTGTATAAAATCTGTTTTATTGTTATTATATAAATATGACAAGTTGCTCTTGTTTTTTCATGATACTTTTTAAAGTCTGTCCATTTCTCCTTTATATTTTTGCTTACAGTTTCTTCTTAGCCACGTATGCTGGGTCTCTTTAAGGCATATGCAATTGACTATTTTGGATGCCAGAGCAGAATTTTCAGTAGGGCCAAATTCATCTTGTTTGTCTCATCACTCCACGGATTGACTCATAGACTTTATTTCCTGTTTTCACCACAGCAGGCAGCAGCACTTCACTAATCATGTTGAGATATATAGTTACCTTGTAAAGAGTGAGATTTGTTCAGTCACAATCCCCTGGGTATTTCAGTGCTACTTTTCAAATGTGGCTGTCTGACGTTGTTTACCCAAGTCCACATTTTAGCTCTCATTTAGGTGCCTAAATCCATATGTGGATGCCTCAGTCAGCATTTAGGTGCTTACATACAAGTTAGGGAACCAATTTTAGAGATCCAGATTTGAAAATTGCGCTCTGAATCTCCTGGCATTAATGATACATGTGCCTTTTCAGGGCATAAAAAGAATGAGGAGCAGTTTATACTCCTCTCACCCCCTTTGAAGAAACAATGTTCAGTATCTCCATTTTTAAAAAATAGCTTTCAACTTTTAAGGGTATCAGTTTCTTGCTTTAAAGAGGCCAGCGGCATACAGAAGGCACTCTGTGCTGAGAGGATTTCAGACTAGACTAAGCAATGAATGTGGCTGGGTGGAAGCTGGATAATCAGGAATCCAGAGGGCCTGTAATGTGCACTGGTAAATCAGATAGCTAACTCGAAACCATTTGTACTTGTAACCGTTTGCCTCTGCAAAAATTATGTCCTTTTACACTCGGAGTAATAGTGGATAGGCAGCAAGGAAATGAAAGGAAATAAAAGAGGAGGAGGAAGGGTGGGTCTGGGTTATATTATTATTTTATTTGTCATTGGTATGATGGTAGCATCAAAAGGCTTTAATCAAGACCAGAGCTCCATTCTATTGGAAGCTGTAGAAACACATAAAAGGCAGTCCCCATCTCAAAGATCTTACAATCCAGGAAGGCCATGACACAGCAAGAAATGGCAAAAAAGAAAGAAAGAACAATGGGGACAGGAAGAATTGTGGTTGTTCAACCTTCTAGCACACGTCTTGCAATTCAGCAATATAAATACAAGCTGTAAATATACCTCAATATTCATCCCCCTTTACTTTAGATGTTAATCCTCTTTATTTCCCCCAGCAGCCCATCAAACCAAGATTCTTCCCTCCCACCCCTTCCTCCAAAACCCCAGTGCTTTATCACCTGTGCTCCACTTTTATCTCTCCTTTTTAGTTTATTTTACTTATTCAATTATTCTTTTATTATTATTAATTATTATTATTACTATTATTGTTGTTGTTCTTTTTCACAACCACCCCAGGGGAACACACAAAGTTACTCTCATAGAAATGTAGGGCTGCAAGGTGTCTCAAGTGATTATAAATCCAACCCCCTGCACTGAGGCAGGACCAAGTAAACCTAGACCATCCCTGACAGGTATTTTTCCAACCTGTTCTTAAAAACCTTCAGTGATGGGTAGTCTACAAAGTCCTTTGGTAACCTATTCCAGTACTTAATTATCCTTATAGTTAGAAAGTTCTTCCTAATATCTAACTTAAGTCTCTTGCTGCAGATTAAGCCCCTTACTTCTTGTCCTACCTTCAGTGGACATGGAGAACAACTGATCACCATCCTCCTTAGAACACCCCTTAACATATTTGAAGACTGTTATCAGGTTCCACTCAGTCTTTTCCTCAAGACTAGACATGCCTAGGTTTCCCTCGTAGGCCAGTTTTTCTAAACATTTATCATTTTTGTTTCTGTCCTCCGGACTCTCTCCAGTTTGTCCACAACTTTCCTAAAGTATAGTGCCCAGAATTAGCCACAGTACCCCAAGCTGAGGCTTCAACAGTGCTGAATAGAGTCGGACAATTATCTCCTCTATTTTATGTACAACATTTCTGTTAAGCCCCTCAGAATCCTATTAGCCTTTCTCATAGCTGCCTCACATCGTTGACTTATGTCAAATTTGTGATCCACCATAACCCTGTGGCACTCTGTACTTCAAAGTAGCACCCTGGAACTCCCATATTCACTACTGTCATATAATTATGAATTTTATTGTACAAAGTATACCTTGCGAGGTATCATTTTAAAAGTCTTGATCTGCTGAACATTAATATCCTGTTGGATTGTATGTGCTATAATTGCATGTGGAGTTATGAAGTTTTGCTATGTGTGTGTTACTGAAATATTTTGTGAGGTTGGGAACACCCATAATCAGCCTTTCAGGTACAACAATGGGGTAACCAGGTATGCTGATGGCCCATTAAAGAGAATCAACTATCTTAGGAACTGTATACAATGGAGACTTCTCAGAGAGAGCACGCAGACAATGGAAACTGCTTGACCCCCATCATAACAAAAGATCTTTCCCGCAAGCTGGAAGAAACTATAAAGAGGGGAACTGACATCATGACTTGGCCTCACTCCCTCCACAACGCAACACTTGGAAACACATCTGGAGGACAAAGATTTTGAACTGGGGAGCGTGGTCCTGGGCTGGAGGAGAGTTCCAGCCTGTGGATGGAATCTATGACCTGTTTGTACCATCTATCAGAATGAGACACTGCTTGATTCAAATCCTGTTTCGTTTATAGAACTCCGATGGCAAGTTTACTTGTATTTCTTAGTATCCAACTTTGATCTCTATGATTACTACTTATAATCACTTAAACTGTGTTTTGGTTGAAGTGCTTGGGAAATCTCAGCTCAGTTTACAAAGGCTAGTGTGTGTCCTCTCCACATTGAGGGAGGGGCAGACAGGGTAATGAACTTACATTGGACAGGTTTCTGGGGTGCAAGGCTGGGGAGCGGGGAAGAATTGGCTGGTGCCTCTCTCTGTTGTTGGTTCTTGAGTGGCTGGTGCCTCTCTCTATTGTTGGTTCTTGAGTGGCATTCATTTAACTCAGTTGGGTGTGTCCCTGCCTGTGGATGTCTGTGTAAGTGCAGTGCCTGTCATAGAAGATCAGGGTTGGAAGGGACCTCAGGAGGTCATCTAGTCCAACCCCCTGCTCAAAGCAGGACCAATCCCCAGACAGATTTTTGCCCCTGATCCCTAAATGGCCCCCTCAAGGATTGATCTCACAACCCTGGGTTTAGCAGGCCAATGCTCAAACCACTGAACTATCCCTCCCCCTGCCCCTGTCAGAGGTGTGTAGCTTGCTAACAGCATCACAGTGTGAGAGGCAGCCCAGGTTGGTGGGACAGAGGGCTCAGCGGTCCCACAGTCCAGGTTGCACTCTGGGAACCCCGTCACAAACCCCAAGATCCTTTTCAGAAGTTCTACCCCCTAAGTAGTTATTCCCCACTTTGTAGTTATGCATTTGATTTTTCCTTCCTAAGTGAAGTACTTTGTACTTTTCTTTATTGAATTTTATCTTGTTGGTTTCAGAGCAATTTTGGAACTCATAGTGGACAGGTCAGATCCCAGACAACTGGAGAAGGGCAAATATAGTACGTACCTTTAAAAAGAGGAGCAAAGAGGATCTGGAAAATTATAGACTAGCCAACCTAACTTCGATACCTGGGAAGATACTAGAACAAATTATTAAACAATCAGTGTGTAAACACCTTGAGGACAATAGGGTTATAAATAATAGCCAGCACGGATTTGTCAAGAAAAAAATCATGCCAAATCAATCTAATGTCCTTCCTTACCAGGGCTACTGGCCTAGTGGATGGGGGGGAAGAGCAGTAGATGTGACATATCTAGTGAGGTCCTGTAGGGGTCAGTCCTGGGTCTGGTACTATTCACATTTTCATTAATGAGTTGGATAAGGTGTGGAAAGTATGCTTATCAAATCTGCAGAGGATACCAAATTGGGAGGGGATTAAAATTCAAACTGACCTTGACAAATTAGAGAATTGGTCTGAAATTAATGAGATGAAATTCAATAAAGACAAGTGTAGTACTCTGCACTTTAGGAAGGAAAACTCAAACACACAATAACATAATTAGGAATAAGTGGGTAGGCAGAAGTAAAGTAAAGGATCTGGGGGTTATAGTGGACATGAGCCAACAACATGATGCAGTTGTGGAAATGGCTAATATCATTCTAGAGTGTATTAAGAATAGTGTCATAAGCATAGGTGCCAATTCTGTGGATGCCCCGGAGCTCAAGCACCCACGGAAAAATATAGAGGGTGCTCAGCACCCACCAGCCATAGTTGTTTGGCGGGCGTCGGGGCAGAGTGGGGGTGGAGCACTCACCGGGAAAAATAAAAGTCAGCACCTGTGGTCATAAATAAAACATGGGAGGTAACTGTCCCACTCTACTTGGCACTGCTGAGGCCTCATCTGAAGTACTGTATCCACTTCTGGGCACCACACGTTAGAAAAGGTGTGGACAAATTGGAGACAGTCCAGGAGAGAGCTACAAAGATGATAAAAGGTTTAAAAAACCTGACCAATGAGGAAAGGTTAAAAAAAACTGGACATGTTTAGTCTTGAGAAAAGAAGACTCAGGGAGACTTGATAACAATCTTTGAATGTGTTAAGGGCTGTTATAAAGAGGACGGTGATCAATCCACTGAAAGTAGGACAAGAAGTAATGGTCTTAATCTGCAGTGGGAGATTTAGGTTAGATATTAGAAAAAAATTTCTAATTATAAGGGTAGTTAAATCTTGGAACAGGCTTCCAAAGGAGGTTGTAGAATCCCCATCATATTTTTTTAAGAACTGGTTAGACAAACACCTATCAGGAGTGGTATAGGTATACTTGGTCCTTCCTCGGTGCAAGGGGCTGGACTTGAAGACCTCTTGAGTTCCCTTCCAGTTCTATGATTCTATGATTTCTAGAACCATACGGCAAGCAAATTGGCACCTAACATATGGGAAACATGGGAGTCTCAGGGTTCTTCCTCATTAGGAGAACAGAAAGGAACTTTAATAACAGAGAAGAGAAAGTAGACTGATGTATCAGAGCTGCATTCTAATTGGTTTCATGAAAACAATTATCCAATTAATGCATATATATCTATCTTTTGAGCTGCAATGAGGGTTGAATTTCCTGCAGAAGTCACTCCTGTTTGTTTCCTCCTGTTTTTGCATCTTTCTATTGCTCTTCCACTTTGCTAACCATACAATAATATTTCTTGAGCCTGGCAAAGCTTGTCCATCACAAGAACTGAATTTTACTTCAAGGTCCTTGTCAGCATTCAGGTCTTGGCTTATATGCTTGTATTTTATCAGATGGCATTAACCATATAAATTCATCATGAATTACAGATTTCTCACTTTCCTTATATCAGGAAGGTGCATCTGTAACCTAAGAGGATTATAAAGCTAGTCAGATAAAGAGATCAGATCTTCTCTCTTTTACTTACAAATACACGACAGGACAAATCCTGACTCACATGGGACGCTGCTTGAGTGTAACCAAGGGCAGAATTTGGTCCATAGAATGATCATTTCAGAAAGACCACTATTTACCTGTTAACTTGTAGATAACATGAAAGTAACCTGAATTGCTACCCTAGATTGTTATGAAAGCTAGTCATATCCGTATCATGTAAGTGTATACAGGCTATCATGCTGAGGCAACAGTACAGGAAGGTCTGGAGTTAACCTGGGTGAGGACGCTAACAGAGGACACCTTAAAGGAAGAAATGGGAATTAAGGAGAGGTTTGTAGAAGGGCAGAGAAGGTGCTTTATAAATAAGTGGATGGCAGTTCCAGCCGTGTGAAAGAAAGGGTGAAGCCAAGAGTAGGAAGGGGAGATGAGGGAGGCCTTAAAGAAAGTGGCTTAGGAGGAGCATAATAATGAGGGAGAGAAAGACGCAGGCATGGATGAGGTTGTTCAGTGTCTTCAACGGTGATGAGCTTGAATAGGAAAACAGTGAAAGGATTTGAGGAGGCGGAGCAGAAGATGAGCTTACCAGCTGCATTGTGGACAGGCTGGAGTGAGGACAGGGAAGTGCTGGGAATTCAGGTGAGAGATGCCCAAGTTATCTAGCAGGAGGGATAGAGACAGACTGTTCAGATCAGATGGATGATGTAGAGGAGGAAGTGGCAGGCCTTAGCAACAACCTGCCTATAAAGGGAGGAGAAGAAGAGAGTTGCTGAAGGTATTGAGGTGGCTAGGGGTGAAAGTAAAATTTATCTCTTACCAGTAGAGGGGGGGCTGGCTTTGCCCCACCCGGGAAGGGGCGGGGACTTGGGCAGAAGGGGTGGGGCTGGGGGGGGGTCAGAGTCCCTCAGCCAGCCCACCTGTGCTGCCTGGCCCGCGCTGCCCGGGGCTCCAGCAGCAATTTAAAGGGCCTAGGGCTCCGGCTGCTGTTGTGGTAGCGGCAGCAGCGGCTGGAGCCCCGGGCCCTTTTAAATCGCCGGCCCCGGGGCAGCTGCTCCTTTTGCCCCCCCCCTCGTCGGCGGCCCTGCTGCTAGGGACCCAGCAAGGCCGCCGATGCAGGGCGCAAAAGGAGCAGCAATGTTAAAGCGCTGCCGAGGCAGCACTTTAAACAGGGTCTTTAAAGCACTGCCTCGGCAGCATATTAAAGTCAGCTGTTTGGGCCGGTACTGGCAGTCACTTTTTACCGGTACGCCGTACCAGCCTGTACCGCCTTACTTTCACCCCTGGAGGTGGCTAGCCTGAAGAGAAAAGCCATAGTGGTGTAAATCTCTAGGTGACTATGTTTTTCTGCTCTTACCAAACACTGTTCTTGCTAATGATCACTTTTTAATATCCATCTTACGTATTTTAAAGTTAGCAGTCATCCACATTACTATCCTCAATCAAAAATGTGTCAACATGTTGAAACCTCCTGGGATTTTACTATTTATTTTTAGTGTGTAAATTGTCTTTAAGAATTAAGTATACCCCGGTATTCATAAAAAGTATATTCTTGCTATGACTGGAGAAATAGAACTAAATAATAAATTAAAGTGACTCTTAAAAAAAGCATTAATTCTTTACATACATTTGTTTTTAAAACCCACGTTTGTGAGCAGTGATAAAAATTTCTGCACACTCTTTTGATATTAAGAGGAGAAAAATATAATGCATTTAGGAAAGTAAAATTAAATTCTATTTCATCACAAGTGACAATCTGAATAAAACATGGGCAGAGCAATATCAGTCTTCAAGAACTTCCAGTGCATCAACAACAGACAGAACAAATCTATATCCACTTAAAAGCTCCCAAACATTAAAGCACCCCAAAATAATCATCTTCCTTTCCTTGAACTGCAAACTAGATTCACTGCCAGCAAACAAAAGGCAAGCATTACCTTTTGAATTTTTCATAAGCTCTGTATTTCAAAATAAGAATGTCACATACTTTTTATTACTTCATTTCATACCGGGGCACTTCTGCCTCCTGCATTCTGAAACTCTGTGGGAAAAAGTTCTCTGAGCACCCAACTTCAGGCATTACCAATCTAGATCAGAAGTAAACATCATCCTGGGGCGCTCACCACTTCGTGCTTGTCAGCTTGTTCTGAAAGCAACAAAGTAAGTCTGGGTAGTGACAAAAGTTATTTGGAGCTCAGTTCGACCTTATATAGGACTCAAAGAACTGTATGAGGGCTTGACCTTGATTCTATTTAGGCAATAGAAATGTTGCTGTTCAATGGGAGCAGGATTGAACCGCATCTTTGCACCAGTGTCATTCACTTTGTGCACACAGCAGAGGTATGTTATTGGTAGCTCTTCCACACATTTGGGCAATACCTGTATGATCTGCAGGTAGGATGGACTGTATTCATTTTCTTCCTTCTTGTTATGTTCCAATGGATAGAGCAGTTGCTTTGTAACGTATTGGTGGTTATACAGGCAGGTAAGGAAGATATATTTTAGCCAGATGCAAATTATTGGGTTCCATACAGGGATAAATGGGTGAGACTTAATAGCCCATGGCAAATAGGAAGTCAGACTAGATCTTCTAATGACCCCTACTGGCCTTAAATTCTATGAAACTATTAATACAAAATGTACACAAGGGAATAGATAGCTCATGGAATACACACTGCCAAGCCTTTCACCTCCCCTCGCTGATCATATTTTTCTTGAGCTGATCCCTTGGACTTTTTCACCCATTCCCTACCATGCAATGGCAGATTGCTAACTGATCCTTGACCCAGCCCGCCAACTAACAAAGGCCAAGCTGCCTCCTTTTCTCGCATAATAAACTCCTGGGAACCCACCTGTACCATGAACCGTGCAGTGGCTGCTGATCACCCTGAGCTTTTCCTCTCCTATATTGTTCTGTAATTGTTCAAGGCTGTGCATTGAGATGTCAAGCTCTTCTGAGCAGGGATTCTGCTCTTTGTTTGGGAGGCTTTACCTATTGTAAACGGTCATGTAGGCTCATTTATAGCACGCTAATAAATGGCCAGCTGTAATCCAGCCTGACCTGACGATGGTACTGAATTATCAATAATAATGTGGAAAAGGCAGAAGTATTCAATTAATATTTCTGTTCTATATTTAGGGGGGGGAAACATACTCTAGTCTTATCATATGGTAATAACACTCTTTCCATTCCACTAGTATCTCAGGAGAATGTTTAACAGCAGTTACTAAAGTTAGAAATTTTTAAATCACGGTCCACCACATCTGAGGGAACAATTCTGCACTGGCTCAGAAATACATGTGATGACCCACCCTTTACATCTATTAAATACAGCGTTGATAAGATATGAGGCAAGCCCTTTTCTCCCCCGGTGGCAAAAGCAGCACTATAATAGTGGTCATTAGGCTATCACCAGCCCATTAGCACTTGAGACATGTAGCACAAAATACGGCCAGAAGTGATGGATCTCGTAAGTGATTGGTTCAAGAACCAATGTGTTAGAGAACCTGCTAGGAATAATGCAAGCTGATCTCTGGTCATAGCTAATGACAAGAGCAGGATCAGTAAATAACAAATTGAGCCCCTAGGATCAAGCAGTGAGAGATGTTAAATAATCTGGCAGGATTTCACAGTGAGCTACATCACAATGAGAACTGAGGAAGAAAGAAGGTTTGGGGGAATGGGGGGGGGGGGAATTGTCAGTCTTTATTTATTTATTTATGTATTTATTTTCACAAAAAGCAATAAGTAAATGGATAGATATAGTTTGTTCCAGAAAGTTCCTAGTGTGTATTCAAAACCAGACCAGAATTGCTTCCGCCCATATAGTCTTCAACTAAATGACCCCTGAAAAGCAAAGTGGCAGTATAGTATCTATATCTGAATCTGTATTTCTAATGTGGCCATCTCCGCAGTACGGGTCACAAACATAAATAAGGCATGTCTAATGCTGCCTAAACAAAAGACACAAACACTCTCCTCTTCTCTTGTGATAACTAATGTCTCAAGCAGGATTAGTTTGGTGGCTGTTTACCTGGAGAAGGTCACTGGGTCATTCTGTAAGTCCATTCTGAGGCAAGGACTGTATGAAGAGATGGATTGTAAGGTGAGGGCTCATTCTGATTTCTGGTGGTGGACCATGCTGTGGCTTGAGGCCCTCTATCAAGAACTCCCTGTTCTCAGGTCACTCCTCCCTCTAAACTGTGGGGTCTGCCAGAGTTCCTGTCCATTTTAGCTCCCACAGCAATGGTAGAGGGGAAGGGTGGTCTTTCAGAGAGACTGAGGCACATACCTCCATACATTCTCTCATAGTGCAAAGCACCATTGTGATTTGAAGGCAGAGAGCCTCAAAGTCCTGTTTCCTTAATGTCTCTGTATTGCATGCATATAGTAAGGTGATGAAGACAAGTGACTGCAGCAATTTCATTTTACACTTCATGATGATACCTTTGCTTCTCCAAATGTGACTGAGTGCTGCTATCTCAGATCTCTTAAGTGCTGCTTAGCATCCTTTGTAGTCCTACTACCCACATATTTGAAGTGCTCAACACACTCCAATGGTGCCTCAGATTTGGGTAGGAATATCTTCAGCTCTCATTGACTTCAGTGTGACTTGCATTTGTGGGTCCCATAGAAAGAACAATGGCCACATCCTTTTCTTTGAGCTTCGCTATACCCAAGGATGCTCTTTAGTGCTAGTGCTGGCACCTGCTAGGTTTCCCCAGGGAAGCATACAGATATCATCATTGTCTTTCTCTTTTAATGTGATATCTTTAGACCTAACTTCTCTGCTTCCACCGCTATTCGTTTTTTAGGCATTTTTGCACCTCCTTTTGCAATGATCGAATCAGATCCAAATTACTGGTGAGGCACAGATGACTAATTTTTCATTCACCATATGCTAGATATGCCATGTAACATATCTCTGCAAAGGTTATGATCTACTCAGAGGTGAAAGTAAGCCGGTCCGCTCCGGTACGGCGTACCGGCAAGAGCCAGTACGCCGTGCCGGATTGCATCGGCTTCCACGGTGGGGATTTAAAAGGCTCAGAGCTCCCCGCTACTGCGGGGAGCCCAGAGCCCTTTAAATCCCTCCCACAGCTCCAGCGCCTGGGCTGGGGCCAGGATTTAAAGGGCTCAGGGCTCCCTGCAGCGACAGGAGCTCTGGGCCCTTTAAATCGCGGCCCCAGCCCGGCAAGGCTCGGGGCTCCCCGCAGCCGCGGGAGCTCCGGGTCCTTTAAATCCCGTCCCCAGCCTGGCAGCCGGGCTGGGGGCGGGGATTTAAACGGCCCAGAGCTCCGTGGCGGCCGGAGCCCTGGGCCCTTTAATTTGCCCCTGAGCCCCGGCGGCTCCCAGCCACCTCTGCAGCTGGGAGCCCCCGGTTGATTTTAAAGGCCCTGGGGCTCCCAGCCACAGCCGGTGCCCCAGGGCCTTTAAATCTTGAGAGGCCCCGCCTCTTCCAGTTGAGGCCATACCTCTTCCAAATGAGGCCACGCCCCCCCAGGACTCCGGCAGCACCGGAAGGTCCTGTAGGTTACTTTCACCCCTGGATCTACTGAATATATTCTCCCTATGTGTATGCATGTATCATTTTTGTATTCAAAGTTATGAATATTGGCTGTGTACTTGTTTGATTTTAAGTAGCCTCAGTGAAGCATTTGGTCAGCTTCTTGAGAAAAGACTATTCTCAGTGAGTGCTCAGTCTAGAAACACTTAAGCTGCCAATGGACTTTGATCGACGCCAATCCACATCTGAGCTTTCCTGGGAATGTTCAGGCTAAGGCATCGGCCTGTAAAGAACTGAGTCATGCATGGATATGTGACTTGCCCATGTGACTCCAAAACTCCATCTTGTAGCTGTGATACTACATAGGAAAACACAAGGGGTTTCCACCCACAAGAAAGACTATATAAGGCCCGGGGAAACCCCTCCATTTTGTCTTCAGCTGGCTCAAGAGATAGCCTCTCCACCCCAAAGGATGGCTGAAAGAAACTAGAACAAAGGACAGTAACTATAGGGGTGTGAGTGATTGCTGGACCAAGACTAGGAGGCAACTAGTTTGTCAAAGAGACTTATGGGAACATCTCTGAGGGTGAAATTTACCTGCATTTATTTTTTTACTGTATTAGACTTAGACCTGCGTGTTTTTGTTTTAATTTGCTTGGTAATTTATTTTGTTCTGTCTGTCATTACTTGGAACCACTTAAATCCTACTTTTTATATTTAATAAAATCACGTTTTACTTATTAATTAATCCAGAGCAAGTATTAATACCTGGGGGAGCAAACAGCTGTGCATATCTCTCTATCAGTGTTATAGAGGGCGGACAACTTATGAGTTTACCCTGTATAAGCTTTATACAGAGTAAAATGGATTTATTTGGGGTTTGGATCCCATTGGGAACTGGGTATATGGGTGTTGGAGACAGGAGCACTTCTTAAGCTGTTTTCAGTTAAGCCTGCAGCTTGTGGGGGACGTGGTTCAGACCTGGGTCTGTGTTTGTAGCAGGCTAGCATGTCTGGCACAACCAGGCAGGGCACTGAAGTCCCAAGCTGCCAGGGAAAATGGGCTTAGAGGTAGACCCAGCACATCAGGTGGTAGTTCCCAAGGGGGGTTTCTGTGACCCAACCTGTCACAACAGTTTCCCAGCAATACTTACCCAAAGTGTTGGGGAAAAGTGTGTTTTTCCTGCCAGAGAAAACTTTTGAAAGAGTCTTGATGGTTTGGAAATCTTCTTAGTGCTGCAAAAGTTCTGCATATCGACTATTGTTCAAACCAATCCTCTTTTCCCAGTTTAATCAGTGCCTCTATTTCTCGTGTCATACAGGAATATTGCACTCTTGCAGTTTCATCCATCTTCCTTTGCACTCTTAGCTTCCTTCATTGATCACATAACTCAATAATCTTCTCCATGATCCAAGGTTTCTTCTTTAGGTTCTCTTTCCCCAGGAGTTCATCTTTAGTCTCTGTAATGCAGTAGATGTTGTACTCTGAGCTACATTACTTCTGCAAAGGTCAGCAACTTGCAGCTTTTGTTTCTGAGGCACACAAAGGGCTTTAAATAGCATGGTCAGTACCTGAAAGCAGATTTGGAACTGGAAACTCAGTCAGTGGTGAACATTGGTATGCTGTGTTCCCTCTGGGCTGGCTTCCCCAGGAGACTAACTAGTACATGGACTGGGACTTCACAGGAGCATAAGGGGAGTTAGCGTGCAGATCCCATTTACCTCCAGTAGGATTTGGACACCTAACTTCTGTAAACTCCTTTGAAGATCCCAGCATAAAGTCATTTCAATTTCAGGTCTGCTGCTTCAGAGCAGAATCCATTTCAGGATCAATTAAACAATTAGAGAAAAAAAAGATAGGTGACTTTGAAGAAAGGCCCCTTCTAGCAGGTTTGCGCATACAAGGAATTCAGTTGTGTGAGTCAGGAAAAGATCCCTGGGTGCTTTGATGGATGAAGTGCGAGTTTTGCTGTTTCCTACGCCACACAAAAAGTCAAGGCGAAGTACCCTGACATTTATAGGCTAAAACAAACAACTGAAATACATCCGAAGAAGTGGGTTGTAGCCCACGAAAGCTTATGCTCTAATAAATTTGTTAGTCTCTAAGGTGCCACAAGTACTCCTGTTATTTTTGCGGATACAGACTAACACGGCTGCTACTCTGAAAACTGAAATACACAATTTACACACCACTTTGTGTATTTCACATCTGTTTGTTACCTCCCCTTGTTGCTAACATCTTAAATACAACATCCCTATTTATTGTTCTGTCAAACCATCTTATCTTATACTAAATTGGTGTGTATCTGAACTAGCCTTAAAATATATTTATGTAACTACCTAGTGCCTAATATGCTAGCAACAACTCTGCCAAGTCCATGTACTAAACAGTAAACTTGTAAGCTTCTACTTTAATACCTGGCCTAACTTTAATTCACAGCCTCTAGTTCAGGCCTCAAATCTTGCACCAGGCCCAGTGCTCCAGGCTTTCGCTCTCTCGACTACAGCTGCCATGGGTGATCCTGCTGAGTGCACTGGGACTGTTAGCCTAGAGGAATGCAGTGATGCCTGTGAAGGGAACCAGAGTCATTGCAGACATCCGCTGCTGGGATGGAACCACACTGACCCTGAGGATATGGAAGGGCAGATAGTGTCACACTGGAGGTGCAGAAATATTGCTTGTTGTGACTCTCATTGACTTTGGTGTGACTAGGATTTGTGGGTCCCACAGAAACAATGATGGCCACATCCTTGTCTTTAGTATCAGAGGGGTAGCCGTGTTAGTCTGGATCTGTAAAAAGCGACAAAGAGTCCTGTGGCACCTTATAGACGAACAGACATATTGGAGCATAAGCTTTCGTAGGTGAATACTCACTTCGTCAGATGCATGTAGTGGAAATTTCCAGAGGCAGGTATAAATATGCAGGCAAGAATCAGTCTAGAGATAACGAGGTTAGTTAAATCAGGGAGGATGAGGCCCTCTTCTAGCAGTTGAGGTGTGAACACCAAGGGAGGACCTTTTCTTTGAGCTTCACTATAGCCAAAAATGCTCTTTCTTGCTAGCGCTGGTTCCTGCTAGGTTTCCTCAGGGCAGCACACAGTTGATGGATATGGCAATGATGATAGATTGATCAGTCACCCAGTTCCCTTTTAAACACTCTAACAAATGAATTAGTAAAGTCATCAATATCTCCACTCCGCCCCCTAAGTCTAACCACCTGCCTTTTCTGTATGTCCCTCTGCAGCTTTTTCTTCACCTGTACTTTGTTAGAAGAGGTAAAGATGTTGACTGCAATTTTCAAAAGAACCTAAAGGAGTTAGGTACCCAGATCCCATTGAATTTGCACAGAACTTGGGCACCTAACTTCCTTAGGTGACTTTAAAATCCCAGCCTTAATAATGTAGGATAACTCAGCTGTAGGCGGCTCTACTTATGATGGTGGTGTGAGGTCCAGGGTGTGGGCAGTCAGACCTCGTGGTGGGAATCAGGAGCCAGACACCAGAGCTGGGGGATAGAGCGAGAGACAGAGTCAGGCCCTATGCCAAGGACCAAGCTGGAGTTGGAGTCAGGGGTAGGGTGGAGGAGCAAGGCAGGAAAGCAGGAACCGGGAGTGGAGGAGGATCAGGAGGGCAGGAATCAGGAACATACAGGGAGACAGGGCTCAGGAGTCAGGCAAGTGGGCAGGGTCTGAAGCGAATCCCTAGTTGCCAGGGAATCACCTAGTTGCTTAGACAATTTCCCATGCCTCCTTCTGTCTTAAATAGTGTGTCCCAACCAATCAGTGGGGCTGGATATCTCCCCCAATCAGGAACTTTGTGGGCAGAGCCCTTGGTGAGCTAGAGCTCCACTAGCCCCCTCCTCCAGTGAGCTGGCAGGTAGTGTGCTCAGGCTGAGTACTGCCTGGGGACCCGCAATCCCTCCCAGGGTTTGCTACTGGTAATACTGTCATCACTCAGACTATCTGCCCTGCTTAATCCAGAGGTTACAGTCTGCACCGTACTGTTCTGTGAGAAGGTTGTTATAGGCAGGCCAAATTTCATTCACATACAGCCTTGCAAACTGGTTTCAACTGCATTGTGCAGGTGTAAATGAAAGCAGAATTCGACCCCACTCTGTTTAGAGTTCAGTGACTGGACATCACGATGCTGAAGAGAAGGAGGAGAGAAAAGAGAACTAGTGAGTGGGAGAAGTAAGGCTACATACAGTCTGAGTGGCCTATTCAGAGGGAATGCATTTGGTGTGTAATGGAGTGTAGCAGGTCAGTCCAAAAACCAGCTGGCCTAGTGGTCAAGCTGTGGCTTCACAGTTCTCTTCAGTCTGCTCATCCTCGAGCGGGCCCTGCTGGATTGTACACGGCAGGCTCAGTCCCTCCTTTGTGTCCCTTCTTCTCCCCATGGGGTCCTGTCACAATAGGGGGGAGAGAGAGAAGCGGGGTAGGGGGACCTGGGCCCTCACACTCTACTGGGTCCTTATCCAGGGCCCTAAATGGGTGTTGCCATGTCTGGACCATTCATTGGTCCATCCCAAATTATACTACCTTGGATCACTTCCTACCGGCCTACGGCACCTCCATTTGGGGTGCAATCACAGTCTTGGTAGTATCAGCTTACTCTGACGGGGACAATGTCCTGTTCCTTGAGGCCTCTTGTGGGTTCCCAGCTCCAAAAAGGAAGTGTTGGAGGGGGGAAGGAATATGGATCACCACTTCTGTACTGGCCTTATCAGTACTGTAGTCATTCTTCACACAGCTCCAGGGGTCAGCCTCACTTCCTGGTGAAGCCTATAACTCCTTCCCCACTCTTTCTCTGGGCTGCTAATGCCCTTTCAAACTGTCCCTCCGCCTGGAGCATGCCCTGGATCTGCTGAGGGGTGGGACCTCCCTTGTGCAGTACTTCCCCATGCCTTGCTCTGGTTTAATGTGGGAGTCTGTAAACCTCATCACACTAATCCATGGACAGCATTTTAATGAAGTGTTTCTTTACAAGCAATTTTTAAATTAAGATTGGATATTTTTTCTTATTTGGAGGACTTTGTATAGATTCATAGATTCATAGATTCTAGGACTGGAAGGGACCTTGAGAGGTCATCGAGTCCAGTCCCCTGCCCGCATGGCAGGACGAAATACTATCTAGACCATCCCTGATAGACATTTATCTACCCTACTCTTAAATATCTCCAGAGATGGAGATTCCACAACCTCCCTAGGCAATTTATTCCAGTGTTTAACCACCCTGACAGTTAGGAACTTTTTCCTAATGTCCAACCTAGACCTCCCTTGCTGCAGTTTAAACCCATTGCTTCTTGTTCTAGCCTTAGAGGCTAAGGTGAACAAGTTTTCTCCCTCCTCCTTATGACACCCTTTTAAATATCTGAAATACTTGCACAGGAAGTCATACTAGATGATTATAATAGTCCCTTCTGGCCTTTGAATCTATGAAAGGTACCTTCTTTCTGCTCTAGGACTCCAATCCTACATGTACTTTTGGTAAAAGATGGTGCTAAGGGGTTGGTATTGTAGTAACTGAATATTGTGTTATTACTATTTTACAGTTGCTCAGGTATCGAGACCTTTTAGAAAGATAAAACTTCCCCTTTTTCCCTGTCTGTGACTAAGTACATGAACTAAAAATATCAAGCTCTAATATTAGATGATGTGCCAGACGCAGTAGTAAAATGGGGAACTTGATGGATTCTAATAAAATTAAAATGTGTATAGGAAGGAAGTCAAGTGTAAGTGATAGAGCTTTGGGGGGAAATATTGTAAATTTTAGTGACAGGGTTTATATCATGAACAATCCTGTTAGGGAAGAAAGGGGTTGCATTCATATTGATTTCTTTTAGTTTAACTGAGAAAGAAGTAAGGCTAGTATTTGCAATCAAGATCTTTAAGCTGTCAAGTTAGTAAAATACACCTGTCCTGATAGAGACAGTAAATAAAAGGAACTAAAACCAATTGATTTGAACACAGCAGTGAAATAAGGACAGTCACATGGACGGATTTTAAGCAGTAGGCCACAACTTTTATTAATTTAAACACAGGGCAGGGGTGCTACCCATCCATCACCCATACTCTCATATACCACGCACTTAAGTGGTTCTAGTGCAGGGCTCACAGGGCTTCTACCACATAACTCGTAACTTTGGGTAGGCTCTCCCCAGCCTACCCCCCAGGATTCAGCTTCCTCTGAGTCTTACCACTGCCACCTCTGGGAGGGGGACAGAGGGTGCAGAAGGCCTGACTTTGGCCCATGAAGGCCACAAGCTCTGACCCTGTCCCATGAGCCCAGGGCCCATCAGCAAAATCCCAGGTCTTCTACCTCATTGTATCATTTTAACAGCACTGGAAACCGGCTGCAATTTGCAGTGAATGAACAACGCCACCATAGTACCTCAGTCAGGTACTGAGTGCAGGGCCGGCTCTAGGCACCAGCAAAACAAGCTGGTGCTTGGGGCGGCACATTTTTAGGGGCGGCATGGCCGGCGCCAGAATGCCGCCCCTAAAAATGTGCCCCGGCCGCCCTAGCTCACCTCCGCTGCTGCTGCCATGGCGCGTGAAACAGCTGTTTCGCGCGCCGTGGCCGCTCGGGGTCTCCCCCTCCCTCGCAGGCTCTCAAACCTGGGAGGGAG
>NW_020664409.1:101147716-101160432 GCF_002925995.2 Terrapene triunguis | reverse complement strand
TATAGATTCATAGATTCTAGGACTGGAAGGGACCTCGAGAGGTCATCGAGTCCAGTCCCCTGCCCGCATGGCAGGACCAAATACTATCTAGACCATCCCTGATAGACATTTATCTACCCTACTCTTAAATATCTCCAGAGATGGAGATTCCACAACCTCCCTAGGCAATTTATTCCAGTGTTTAACCACCCTGACAGTTAGGAACTTTTTCCTAATGTCCAACCTAGACCTCCCTTGCTGCAGTTTAAACCCATTGCTTCTCGTTCTATCCTTAGAGGCTAAGGTGAACAAGTTTTCTCCCTCCTCCTTATGACACCCTTTTAAATACCTGAAATACTTGCACAGGAAGTCATACTAGATGATTATAATAGTCCCTTCTGGCCTTTGAATCTATGAAAGTTACCTTCTTTCTGCTCTAGGACTCCAATCCTACATGTACTTTTGGTAAAAGATGGTGCTAAGGGGTTGGTATTGTAGTAACTGAATATTGTGTTATTACTATTTTACAGTTGCTCAGGTATCGAGACCTTTTAGAAAGATAAAACTTCCCCTTTTTCCCTGTCTGTGACTAAGTACATGAACTAAAAATATCAAACTCTAATATTAGATGATGTGCCAGACGCAGTAGTAAAATGGGGAACTGGATGGATTCTAATAAAATTAAAATATGTATAGGAAGGAAGTCAACTGTAAGTGATAGAGCTTTGGGGGGAAATATTGTAAATTTTAGTGACAGGGTTTATCTCATGAACAATCCTGTTAGGGAAGAAAGGGATTGCATTCATATTGATTTCTTTTAGTTTAACTGAGAAAGAAGTAAGGCTAGTATTTGCAATCAAGATCTTTAAGCTGTCAAGTTAGTAAAATACACCTGTCCTGATAGAGACAGTAAATAAAAGGAACTAAAACCAATTGATTTGAACACAGCAGTGAAATAAGGACAGTCACATGGACGGATTTTAAGCAGTAGGCCACAACTTTTATTAATTTAAACACAGGGCAGGGGTGCTACCCATCCATCACCCATACTCTCATATACCACGCACTTAAGTGGTTCTAGTGCAGGGCTCACAAGGCTTCTACCACATAACTCGTAACTTTGGGTAGGCTCTCCCCAGCCTACCCCTCAGGATTCAGCTTCCTCTGAGTCTTACCACTGCCACCTCTGGGAGGGGGACAGAGGGTGCAGAAGGCCTGACTTTGGCCCATGAAGGCCACAAGCTCTGACCCTGTCCCATGAGCCCAGGGCCCATCAGCAAAATCCCAGGTCTTCTACCTCATTGTATCATTTTAACAGCACTGGAAACCGGCTGCAAGTTGCAGTGAATGAACAACGCCACCATAGTACCTCAGTCAGGTACTGAGTGCAGGGCCGGCTCTAGGCACCAGCAAAACAAGCTGGTGCTTGGGGCGGCACATTTTTAGGGGCGGCATGGCCGGCGCCAGAATGCCGCCCCTAAAAATGTGCCCCGGCCGCCCTAGCTCACCTCCGCTGCTGCTGCCATGGCGCGTGAAACAGCTGTTTCGCGCGCCGTGGCCGCTCGGGGTCTCCCCCTCCCTCGCAGGCTCTCAAACCTGGGAGGGAGGGGGAGATCCCAAGCGGCCGCGGCGCGCAAAACAGCCGTTTCGCATGCCACTGCTCCCCCTCCCTCCCAGGCTCTCAAACCTGGGAGGGAGGGGGAGATCCCGAGCGGCCACGGTGCGCAAAACAGCCGTTTCCCGCGCCGCTGCTCCCCCTCCCTCCCAGGCTTGAGAGCCTGGGGGGAGGAGGCAGGGCTGGGGATTTGGGGAAGGGGCGGAGTTGAGGCGGGGCTGGGGGGTGATAATTAAAAAACGGGGGGGAGGGGCGGCCAAAATTGTTTTTGCTTTGGGCGGCATAAATGCTAGAGCCGGCCCTGACTGAGTGCATTCCTAATTAGCCTACTGTGGCTTGAAGATGCTGTGAAGAAGGAGAATAACTCTCCATGCCACAGCCAATTGGCCCCATGGGAGAAAAAATTCCTTCCTGATCCCCAAATGGGCAATCAGCTAGACCTGCAGCATCTGTCAGGCTGGATTCCCATTCCTAGCACATGGCCCATGCACCAGGTCAAATCCCTGGAGCTGGGGGATGCTGGTCAATTGGCACCGCCTGCTCCCCCACACACACACACTGGCCAATGGGGGCCAGAGACTCCAAGGGGGGAAGGAGCTATCCCGTGTCACTCATCAAGTGTCTTCCTCCTTTGTTGCTGGGGCTGTCCCCCTTCACTGCCAGCTCAATCACTTTTCCCCATCTGTTGAGGCTGTGAGTGGTCTATAGTGTGTTTATAAGGTCATTTGATCTCAACATGGAATAATTAGAAATGTAACTGTTTGGCTAATAA
The DNA here is from genome assembly GCF_002925995.2 of Terrapene triunguis. NCBI lineage: Eukaryota > Metazoa > Chordata > Testudines > Emydidae > Terrapene > Terrapene triunguis. The sequence continues at coordinate 101,158,066 of NW_020664409.1, read as the reverse complement.
TATGGATTCAGCTGGTCCCAACACTGTTCTTAAAACAAAGAACATAAATGGAAGATTTTTACAGCTGTTCTGGCCGGCTGGAGAACATTAGTTCTTGAAGTGACTTTGGAACTTGAGCAAACAATTGCAGAGTTGGCCAAGTCTTGCACCTCAAACTGACCCTTGGAAAGTAACTTGCAGAGGTAAGTTGCTGACCAGAGCAAACCATCCAGTGTTCAAGGTATGTCCCAAGGTGGTTGTATAAAAGCTATGGCCCAACTTGTTTTACACAAGCTGGTGTCACAAGATGTGTCTCACGAAAAGATTGGAAAATTCCAATTGTAAGAACTCAAAAGCTGATGTCTCATTCCCTGATTGGATAGTAAGGATAACTCTCATTTTGGTTGGACATTTTGAATCTTTGGCAGACATATAGGTCATTATCTGACTGGTGCACACCAGCATCTCCAAGAAGACCAGGGGTCACTCAGTGAAATTAATAGGCATCAGGTTTAAAACAAACAAAAGGAAATTCTTCTTCATACAATTTACAGTCAACCTGTGGAACTTGTTGCCAGGGGATGTTGTGATGGCCAAAGGTATAACTGGGTTCAAAAAAGAATTAGATAAATTCATGGAGGATAAGTCCATCAATGGCTATTAGCCAAGATGGTCAGGGATGCAACCCCATGTTCTGTGTGTCCCTAAACCTCTGACTGCCAGATGGTGGGACTGGATGACAGGAGATGGATCACTCGATAATTGCCCTGATTTGTTCATTCCCTTTGAAGCACCTGGCATTGGCCACTGTTGGAAGACAGAATATGAGGTAGACTTCATGGACCCTTGGTCACACCCAGTATGGCAATTCTTACATTCTTATGTTTTAAGAGGAACCAAGTTGGACTATCCAGCAGAAATAGGATAAAACGGCCTGTCTCCTTCAGTACATCTCTTCCTGAAAGCTGAAGACACCTGGAAGGGAGAAGACTGAAGTCCTGGGGCAGCCACCTGGGAGTCCTTCTGGTGATATAAAGTATCTGTCTCTTTCTATTTTCCAGAAATTCAGGTTGCCCACTAGCACACCAGGAAAAGACTATAATCGTGTCAGTTCTTTGCTCTATCTATGTTTGCAGTTTCTACTCCTGCTGTGAACAGTAACTGAGCTGAAAACTGACAACTGAGCAAAGATCTGGTGAGAAGTAACACACAGACTTTCTCTAGGGTAACGACCCAAATTAGTCAGTTGACCACTTCCTGAAACTAGGTACCTAATTAGTAAGGAAGCATACGCGCTTGTGTATGGGCTCTAAAGATTGTCACAGAGTTAGTGTGTGTGACTTTGTTTTGTAACAGGTTCCAATCAAGATTGTTGTAAAGTAGCTTTAAAACTGGACAAGTTAGTGTAATCAATTAAGTCTGTAGAACACTGTATGTGTTTCTGCCATCGTTAATGATTTCATACTGCCTTTCGAGTTCAAGGTGCATACAAGCATAAAATGAGACAAAGTGTGCTAGCTTTTTGACCTGCACTCAGTCTATATAATCTGTCACAAGTGTAGTTTATGTTAGATAGGTAGGAGTGTTAGTCAGATCCTGGGGCTAATATCATTCATTGGGAATGATGTAACACGGATTGACTATTATAGATCCATTGGGAAGGAGACACTGGTGAATTGGTATGTGTAATGGAGCGCTGACTCACCACCCTGGCGCCTCCTGTTGGTTGCTCCGGGAATTAGCTCTGTCCTAGCCATGGAGCGCCCTCTGTGGATGGTGTCCCACCCATTGCCTTCTCTGCTGTGCTGTCTGGGACCCGCGTTGCTCCCTGGCTTGCGGCATCCTCTTCTAGACACAGTCTTCCGGCTGTGCCCCACTCGGTTCTCTCCCCTTCAGGGTATCCGCAGTCCTCAGTCAGCACCTGCCCTCGTGGCCAACTGCAGCCCCGAAGTCTAGCTCCTTGCCTCAAGGGCAACCCACAGTCTGTATCGGGCCATGCTCCTCCATGGCCAGGTGCAGTGTAAGGGGGAAGGAGGGGACCCAGGCCCACCCACTATTCTGGGTCCCGGCCCAGGGACCCTCTGGCCACAGCCATGTCCTGCCCTCCTTCTCTCCCCTCTACTGCTTGCGCTCCCTGGGCCACTTCCCTTTGGCCCTTGCACCTTCTTGAGCCTTTCTTTCGGGGGTCTCAGGTGGCAGGTATCAGGCTGAAGCTTTCCCTCTGCTCCCCTAAGCCTGCCCAGCGCTGCTCTATCTAAGATGCTATCCCTGGGAACCAGTCCTCCTCCTTTGCTTGGCAGGGAGAGACTCCCCTCTGCTCTGCTGGGCAGTTCCTTATATCTGGGCTGCCCCAGCAGCTGCCTCCTATCTGGCTCCTAACAAGCCGCGCCCTAATTAGCTGGAGTTTTCCACAGCCTCCCTGGCTGCTTCTGCCCCAGCCCCTGCTGGAGTGGGCCACCTGCACCACTACATTATGTAAGTAGTTGGCCAAGTTGACTTATACTTTACTGTTGGCTTTGGATTGTTTTTCCTCTATTGTGTTAGCAACACTGGAGTTGATAACCAAGTGGCACAAGTGAGGCCCTATTGTGAGGGACTCGCAGGGCAGGTCTACACCATTGCTTAAGTTGATCTAACTTGCGTCACTGAGGGGTGTGAAAAAGACACCCCTGAGCGACGCAAGTTACAGCGACCTAACGCTATGTCAGTGGGAGACACTTTCCTGCCAATGTAGCTTCTGTCTCTCGCAGAGGCGGAGTAATTATGCCAACAGGAGAGTGCTCTCCCATCGTCATGGAGCATCTTACCCAGAGGTGCTACAGTAGACCTGCCCTTAGTCAAAAATTTAAACAAAGTCACCTTCCCAAGATAGTAGTTGAGCATAAATATTATTTTCCATTGCGGTTGTATGATTTGGTTCTGAAAACCTAAATGGGTATTTTGACCAGTTGTTAATTTATCTTAACCGAATCATAGCCCAATACTATTGTTGTCTTTTTATATCCTATACCAGTAGTTGCTAACGTTAAGGATATTTAACCAACTGTACGAAACTGAATTCAACTCCTGAGTCCTTTTTCTTTAGCGAAGCAATCACAATTAAAAGAGCCCTAAGAAAGGAAGTATGGGTAATCAGTTAAGAAATTGACTTAATATCTTACTACTGTAAGAAAGATGCTGTAAGATGATAGCTCAAATCCAGCAAAGGTAACAATGACCAAAAGTTGCTACCATCTGGGAGGATGCCTCCTGGCTTCTGTGAAATGACTTGATGATTACAGTCTAGTTCCCAGATGACTGGTGTCCCCAGCCATAAGCCAAGTGGCACTAATTGATTTCCTTGCTGACACTCTCGGCACAGAGGGTAAGGATTGGAGTCTGAACTATCCTCTCATGCTTGCCTGGTCAGGGATGCGACATATTAACAGGACTGTATGAGGAAGCTTGCATTGTTGCCTCTCTCTGTTCCTGAACTTTCAAGAGGAAGCTTTTATTTTAAGGGCTGTCAATTTGGCACCATTCACGAGCATGATATTCATTAAAAACAAAACAAAACCTTACCAGCGAAGTAAATGATATGCTAAACTTCCCTTGTCTACAAGCAGAACTGGCGACCTTCCAAGACAGTGATCCTTGCCCACACCTTCTTCACACAGGCATGTGCTACTGCTTCTCTTATTTCCCTCCCACATCTGAATCCTTTCATTTCACTATCAGAACTTTGGCTGTGGATGCTGGCAGTTGCTGTTATGCTGCTCCCTGTCAATCCCCTGTGACAAATTAATATCTCATTATCAGCATTAAAAATAAACCTTCCTCTGAATGTGAAATGTGAGATTCAGATGCATATGGGACCACACACTGCAGGCGTTTGTTGGAAACAAATGCAGACTCAAAAAAGGAACAGTAATTCAAGGACAGGATTGGGCTGAGGAACTAGATTCCAGTCTCAGCTGTGCCAAAGGGCACATCTGCATTGCGGTCACAGGGTTTGACTGCAGCTGGTGTGGACATACCCAAGCTAGCTTGGTTATTGGTAGTAGTGAAGCTACGGTCGCATGGGCTTGTGTGGGCTCCACAAGTCTGCCTGGAGCCCTGGGTAATGACTCAGGTGGCTAGCCTGTGCTGCTGTGGTTTCACTGCCCCGGAACCCAAGCTAGCTAGCTCGGGTATGTCTACCGCAACTGCAGTCACCCCCTGTGTTTGCAGTGTAGACAAGGCTAAGGTCACAGTGCAAGTCTATGGTAAATTACTTAACTTTTTCTACATCCGTATCCCAGTTGCTAAAGCGGGCAGGATATTTATTGACAACACCCCTTTGAAGTGCAGTCGGTAAAGTTTCACGGGCCAAATCATGCATCCTCTACATCAGCAGCCCAACTGATTGCTGTAATTCACTACTGTGTCTGAAGTGCTTTATGGTTAGTGTCAGGAAGTTGCTTGTAACAGGGTGTGGGGCTGCCTTCTTGCCCCAGAGAAACCCTCTCAGACTCCACTGGTTGTATCTCCACACTGTGCTGTTTATGTTCCCTCCACCAACACTTTTACAGTGCTGCCCAGTCCCCAGGGCCTGAGAGGAGCAGAGGTCTTCCTTCTCTGAGAGCTCTGTGAGACTGGGCTGGGCTAGCCCTGTTCCTCCATCTTCCTTCACTTCCTTCCTGTGCCTTTCTCATTAGTCTTGAGCTGATGAGCTAATTGACTTTTAGCTCACCCAGCCTCCACCCCATGTACCTGATGAGATAGTTAATTTCCATTATCCCAGTCAGCCTTCTCTGGGTGAACTAATTGGTGTGAGAGTGATCAGAGTGCAGGCTCACCCTACACTCTGTCACAGTGCTATGTAGGGAAGTGCCAGGATTTAGAAGAATGTGTGTGTCATGAGATCTGCACCTCAGTGCATTGTTTAAAGTGCAGAGGAAAACAGGATACTGTTGATTTTTTTCATGCAAACTTCTGAATAAAATATGGCTTTCTGATCAAATGCTAATTTAGAACTTTCACCTTGGTCAAAATATTGTTTTTAATGAAAATAGAAATAAAATTTTTGGTTAAAAATTTTCAGTTGCCAAAACATTTGACAAAAAAAAAAGAGTTTTCAAAAATAAAAGACAGAAAAATTGTGACCAAGAAAATTTTCACTGGAAAATGTGAAACTATTGTTTTTTACATTTTCCCATGAAGAATAATTGACATTTTAAAACCAATTTGCTATTTAATGCCTATAAGAATGTATAGCTAAGCCAATTTGCACCAGCTGAGAATCTGGCTGATGTAGTAGGAAATAGAATATGGTCTACGTACAGTATATTATTTACAAAGTCTGTAATTCTTGAACTCTTATAACATTATATCTAAAGTAAATTTCTTCACACATGCCAAAGGTGCTTCTCCAGCTCGAGGACTGCAATCAACATCTTAAAATGTTGTTGCTTTAAGTTAGATACAAAAACACATCCTTGGATACATAAATAGGAGACTGACCATACTTCACTCTCACTACATCTGAGCAAAAGAAAGAAAATCAGTGGAACCAGTGGATGCTCAGCACCTCTGAAAATCAAGCTACTTATTTCCAGATAGAGATTTATGCTAGGTGCCTTACTTTCAGCATCTAAATTCTGGCCTATGTCCATGCCATGCTTGAAGTTTTATCAAGAAGCCATCTGAGTGCAAAAAGCATCTGATAAAATATCTTAGCTTGTGGACAAGGCCAAAGTGATGGACTAGTGATGGAGTTCAAGGCCAGAGTGATGGAGTTCAAGGCCAGAAGGAACCCTCATGATCCTCTAATCTGACCTCCTGCATAACACAGACCATAGAATTTCCCTCACCCAGCAATTCCTGCATGGAGCTCAACACCCTGTGGTTGAACTGCAGCCCAACATCTAGAAAGACATCCAGTCTTGAAAGACATCTGGTTGTGTGGTCAAATCATGTTTAAACAGCCAAAGGCAACGTTAAACTTTCCAAGGAGAGAAAAAAATGATCAAGCATGAGAAACCCCAACCCCAAAGGATAGCCTACCCTCCACACACACACATACACATAGTAAGAGAGTTTTAAAATAGGGGCTTATAATGAAAAATCCTTTTCAAGCATAACTTCAGTGTTGCTCATCACATGCTATAACGACTATTGTACATGGACTTGGTTCAAAGCCCTATGACTTTAATGGCTTTTGGATCATAGAGTCATTGATTCTAAGGCCAGAAGGGACCACTGTGATTATCTAGTCTACCACAGGCCACAGGACTCACCCCAAAAAATCCTTGTTTGAACTAGACATTCAAATTGCAAGAGCAGTGGAGATAAGAAAAAGTTGCTGTCCTGAAGATTTTACTCCATCTTGGAACCTCACAGCATGACACAAAATTCTCAGGTAAAGCAAATGTATCCAAGAAGTCCAATCAATTTGGACTGCACCCAAGCAAGGTAGGGATGGGAGTTTATGCTTCAACCTAACACGAAACAAGCCCACTCCCGCTCTGGCTTCCCACCTCTGTCTGTCTGAGACTTTAGCTGCCGAAGACAGTCTTTGTAACTTAATGACAGTATCACAGGATACCTTCTTCTATGTTGCCTCTTACATGGAGCATCTCCCTGAACTCATCTGTAGGGCCACTACCACTTTCTCTTCCTTCAAAACCCACAGCTGACATGATACATATAAAGGAATCAGCCATTTGGTGCTGGCCAGGCTGAGAGCCAGGTGCGGTTAGTACAGTAACTCCTCACTTAACGTTGTAGTTATGTTCCTGAAAAATGTGACTTTAAGCAAAACGATGTTAAGTGAATCCAATTGCCCCATAAGAATTAAAGTAAACGAGAGGGTTAGGTTCCAGGGAATTTTTTTTCACCAGACAAAAGACTATATTATACTCTGTGTGTGTGTGTGTGTGTGTGTGTGTGTATTATATAACACACACACACACACACAGAGTATAAGTTTTAAACAAACAACTGAATACTGGTACACAGTGATGATGATTGTGAAGTTTGGTTGAGGTGGACGAGTCAGAGGGTGGGATATTTCCCAGGGAATGCCTTACTGCTAAATGATGAACTAGCAATTGGCTGAGCCCTCACTGGTTAACTCTCACAGTCTACAAGGCAGCAGGAATGGAGGGAGGGAAGAGAGCATCACAGACAGAGACAGAGACACACACTGTGTGTGTGTGAGAGAGAGATGCGCATTTCCCCTTTAAGTACACTGCCTTGTTAATTAGATCAGCTTGCTGAGACCACAGCTGTTACTGCGAGCAAGCTCCCTCTGTCCTGAGCCCTGTCGTGTGTCCCTCCTGCTCTATGGAAGATGGAGTAAGCGGGGTGCAGGAGCAGGGGGATGGGGACACCCTGACATTAGCCCCCCTCTTCCTCTCCTCCCCCCCGCACAGCAAGCAGGAGTCTCGGGGAGCAGCTCCAAGGCAGAGGGCAGGAGCAGCACATGGCAGTGGGGGGAGGGACAGCTGCAATTGCTAGCCTGCTGGGCAGCCGCTGCACAGGGAACTTAGGGGAGCGGGGAGCTGATAGAGGGGCTGCCGGTCCACCCTGGTTCCAAGCCCCCACCAGCTAGCTGCAACGGGCTGCTCTTCCTGCAAGCAGTGGACAAAGCAGGTGGCTGCCAAACAACGTTAGAAGGGAGCATTGCACAACTTTAAACGAGCATTTTCCCTAATTGATCAGCAATGTAACAACGAAACAACATTAACCGGGATGACTTTAAGTGAGGAGTTACTGTAGATACGAATGTTATCTATTTAGAGTCATGAATATTGCATGTATTTGATCTGTGTCCATCTCGCCTCACTGTTTCTGTGTCACTTGTTGTAGGCCCCGATCCATGCAGGCACGGCTCCATCCACACAGAACAGCTTGAAGGATCAGAGCCTTAGACTGTATGCTTGTAGGGGCAGGGTCTGTGCTTAAACAGTATCTTAGCCCAGGGAGCTCCAGATCCTGGGTGGAGTGCGAGTACTACTGTAAGGTGAATATATAATAACCAATCCTGCAGTTGCCAATTGCTACTCATGCAGGGAATATATGAGATGATCATCCATCCACGAACCAGTGGGAAGTCTTGATAGCTGACAGTAATTATCAACACAAAAAAAGCACCAGAAATGCAATTCTCTGAAAAGGAATTTTAATAGAAAACAAAACAAACTACGACTTTAATGGGAACGTCTTAATATTTTCATTGTGCATTTATGCACCATTGACGTGCACCTGCTTGACACATCCCTGCTAGTCTGTATGTCAAATAACTAGGAAGGTGGAGAAGTAAAATATATCCCATAAGTCTAACTAAACAGAGGTTAGTAGGCTGAATGCTTGGAAGATTATTGCTTCCTACTAATGTGTCCTCATTATTCAAGCCAAACATTCCACTGACTTCATGGGGAGTTTTGTCCTAAATAAAGGGTTCAGGGTCAGGCTCTTAAAGTGGGTCACATGAAGCTTAAAAATGAAAGAAAAGGGGCTATAAACACTTGGATGTGGGTGATTTAGTTTGGTTTAAATAAGTATGCACATTTCTCAATGGTCCAACGTGTATTGGCACTTTTGAAGGTCATCCATACAGTTACCTCACTCACTCAGGCACTAAGGTCCTGTTGAAATCTATGGGAGGTTTGTGGTGGACTACAACATTATCACGATAGTGCCTCTGTGCCTTCCATCTCTGACCGTAGGCCCTCTACTTTTACAGCTGTATGGGAGTAAATCCCAAGCCCCTCCTCCTCTTGCTAGGAGGAAGTATAGCCACAGGTTAGAACTTTTAAGGCCTGTTTCCGCCTAACGATGGGATCAGTAGAACTGAGAACAACAGTGGGTCCCGTACCTCCAGAAACATTTTACTGTATCTTGATGTCCTTCATTAAATTTGTGTCTTGTGAATATATGGTACACAGGCCACTGCAAGATTGGTGCTAAGTAGTACATTGGTCCTAGCAGACAGCTTGCCAGAGACGCTGATCCCAGCAGTGTGATCAAGGAAATGTAAAGGGAGGAAGAAAGAAGCTGTGGGGAGTTGGGCTGGCCAGTGTGAGCATGGGGCAGGATGGTTGTGGGGGAGATTGCAGGGAAGGCTGCATTAGAAGATTTGGGAGTTCTGGCTAAGTCCTATTATAGGATCTAATTATTCTAAGGGATTGTAGGGGCCATGTTTGGCCCTCCCCCATCTCCTTCTTTAAAGCAGTATTTGGGCCTTTTAGATTAGTTGAATTGGTACCTTGTCCTGCTGTGTTTCGTTAGCAGTGTTAATAGAAGTGTGCTCAGTATGTCTCTCTCTGCCAGGGCACTTATTGTCCCCGAGGATCCCAAAGTGCAAAACTTATCCATCAGACCAGCCCACGGACTACAGAGCACAGCAAAGCTCAGCCTGAACACAAGGCAATAAAATCTTATTGAAAATTGTGTTGCTTCAGGTTGAGTCCTCATTAGGTTTCTCTGCTACATAGCTAAGGGACACATCAAATAGCCTCAGACATGTTTAATATACTTTTTTAAGTAAATTTTAGGTTTTGTGCAAGGTACCAGGTTCACTGCCTTAGAGACTAGAGTTCTCACTCTATCCACAGGAGTGGTTCTAGACAGGCAGCAGGGCAAACTTCCCTTCTTCTGGGAGTAGAGGTCCTTTCTAGGAAGAAGAATATACAGTAGTTCAGTTTCTGTGGCCCATTGAATAGAGTTCTCAATTGGCCATAGTCAAGACTGCCAGCAAAAGTGCCTATTGTGTCGATGAGTTTTGCACTGTTGATACCTGTCCTCTAGGAAATGGAAAGATCCTACAAACTCCCTGCATAGAAAATGTTCAATAATCATCGGGGGACAATGACTCTTGGTTACTGAAAACCTCAGCAGGACTCTGACAAGGCTCCAGAGCTCACTCCCAACCCCCTAAAGCTTCCAGTTCACCATATTCAGGAAGGGAAAGGATCTGCTCCCGTGCATGGGGTAAACTACCACAATGTTTTAATCCTACTTTTTTTTAACTCTCCAACTACTTTGTGGAGCACAGAATCATCTCATTACTTGTCAATCACTTTGTGAAATAATTCTAGCTGGAATATCACAGGATGACAATCTCAACAATTCTGTGTGAAGTATTATTAGTGAGTCCCCCTGGACTTCATCTCTGCCAGTCTGCTTTATGCATTCATTTGTGAGTTATCTTCAGCTACATTATCTCAACACTGAATTTTTCTCTCAGATACTAATGCAGTTACATATCTTAAAGTCAACTATAGCCCTACAGATGGAATAGTAAATATATATATATATATATATACACCGCTACCTCGATATAACGCTGTCCTCAGGAGCCAAAAAATCTTCCCGCGTTATAGGTGAAACCGTGTTATATCGAACTTG
>NW_020664409.1:101109518-101147616 GCF_002925995.2 Terrapene triunguis | reverse complement strand
CTTAAATTTGAAACTGATGGTCAGGTGATTTGAAAATCAGTCAAGGAGATCTGGAAATTAGCTCACAGCAACAAGAATGAGGTTTGCTAGATTGTGAAGGAAAGAGAATAGATAGGATTATTGATTTTGGTTGGAGGGTAAATGCAGAGAAGATGGAGGCTGGACTCCATAGTCTGCAGTGTATCAATTTCAGGGTTATGAAAAAAATATTCACTGTGATGCATACCCCTGAGAAGAGAGCCACATTATGACAGGCAATGAGAGGCACTTTAAACTCAGTACCAGTATAGAAGTAGAAAAATTTATCTTATAAATAAACATGATTAAATATATGAAGACTCCAAGAATTTAAAGTGATGGTCAAAATGGCAGCCTTGTTCATCATCTCTGATCCTGATGTGTCTGAATAACAGTGGCAGCTGGTGTCCAAACTGCTGGGGTTTGCAGGTAATCAGCTGCTCTCCTCACCTCTTCTCATTTCCTACCCAAGTTACTGCACCCTACATTAAACTACACAGAGCATAGCTGATATCTGTGGCAGCATTAGAATCATAGAAATGTAGGGCTGCAAGGGGCCTTGAGAAGTCATCAAGCCCAGCCCCCTGTGCTGTGACAGGACCAAGTAAACCTAAGACCATCCCTGACACTTGATGATTACTTGTTCTGTTCATTCCCTCTGGGGCACCTGGCACTGGCCACTGTCAGAAGACAGGATACTGGGCTCAATGGACCTTTGGTCTGACCTAGTGTGGCCGTTCTTATATTCTTATGTAGGTGTTCAATTTGTTTTTAAAAGTTTCTATGATGGGGGCTCCACAACCTCCCTTGGAAGTCTATTTCCAGACTACCATTATAGTTAGAAAGTTTTTCTTAAAATCTTACCTAAATCTCCCTTGCTGCAGATTAAGTCCATTACATCTTATCCTACCTTCAGTTGACATGGAGAACAATTGATTATCATCCTTAACGTGTTGGAAGGCTGTTATCAGGTCACCCTACCGTCTTTTTTTCTCAAGATTAAACATGCCCAGATTTTTTCAACCTTTCATCATAGGCCAGCCTTATATCATTTTTGTTACTCTCCTCTGGATTTTTTCCAAGTTGTACACATCTTTCCTAAATTGTGGTGCCCACAATTGGACATAGTACTCTTGTTGGGGCCTCACCAGTGCTGAGCAGAGTGCGACAATTATCTCCTGTGGCTTATATATAATACTCTTGTTAATACACCCCAGAATCAGATTAGCTTTTTTGGCAGCTGCATCACATTGATGACTGAAGTTCAGTTTGTGGTCCCCTAAAACCCCAAGACCCTTGTCAGCAGTACCACATAGCCAGTTATTTCCCATTTTGTAGTTGTCCATTTTATTTTTCCTTCCTAAGTGAAGTACTTTGCACTTGTCTTTTTGGAATTTCATCTTGTTGAATTCAGACCAAGTCTCCAGTTTGTCAAGGTTATTTTGAATTTCAAATCTGTCCTCCAAAGTGCTTGCAACCCCTCCCATCTTGGTGTCATCTGCAAATTTTATAAGGGTACTCACTGCTCCATTGTCTAAGTCATTAATGAAAATATTGAATAGTAACAGACACAAGACTGACCCCGCGGGATCACACTAGATACACCCTCCCAATTTGAGACCAAACCATTGATAACTACTCTTTGAGTATGATCTTTCAACCAGTTGTGCACCCACCTTATATTAATTTCATCTAGACCACATTTCCCTAGTTTCCTTATGAGAATATCATGCAGAACTCTGTCAAAAGCCTTACTAAAATCAAGTTATAGCATATCTACTGCTTCCCCCCGTCCACTAGGTCAGTAATCCTATCAAAGAAGGAAATTAAATTGGTGTGGCATGATTTATTCTTGAGAAATCCATGCTGACTATTCCTTATAATCCTATTGTCTTCCAGGTGCTTACACATTGATTGGTTAATAATTTGCTGCAATATCTTTCCAGGTATTGAATTTATGCTGACTGGTCTATAATTTTCCAGGCCCTCCTTGTTCCACTTTTTAAAGCTAGGTACTATGTTTGTCCTTCTCCAATCTTCTGAGACCTCTCCTGTCCTCTAGGAGTTTTCAAAGAAAATTGCTAACTGCTCCAAGATTGCTTCACCTGGTTCATTAAGTGCCCTAGGATTAATTTCACCAGGACCTGCTGATCTGAATACATCTAACTTATCTAAATATTCTGTAACCTGTTCTTTCCCTGTTTTGGCTTGCATTCCTTTCCCCTGGTTGTCAACATTAATTGTGTTGAGTATCTGTCATCATTAACTTTTTTAGCAAAGACTGATGCAAAATAGGCATTAAGCACCTCAGCTTTCTTGAGGTCACCAGTTATTAGCTCACCTTCCCAGTTAAGTAGCGGACCTACACTTTCCTTCTTCTTTCTCTTGCTCCTAATGTATTTAAAGAACCCTCTTATTGCCTTTTATGTCACTTGCCAGGTGTAAATCATTTTGTGTCTTACCCTTTCTTATTTAGTCACTACATACTTGAGCTGTTCATTTGCACTCCTCCTTATAAATTTTACCATGTTTCCACTTTGTGTAGGGTTCCTTTATGATTTTCAGGTCATTAAAGAGCTCCTGATGGAGCCATATTGGCCTCTTACTATTCTTCCCATCTTTCCTTTGCATCAGAATAGTTTGCAGTTGTGTCTTTAATAGTATCTCCTTGAGGAACTGATAAGTCTCCTGAACTCCTTTTTCCCTTAGATGTCCTTCCCATGGGACTTACCTACCAATTCTCTGAGTTTGTTGAAGTCGGCTTTTTTGAAGTCCATTATCCTTATTCTGCTGCTTTCACTCCTTCCTTTCCTTAGAATCATGAAATCTCTCATTTCATGATCACTGTCACCCAAATTGCCTTTCACCTTCAGATTCACTATCAATTCCTCTCTGCTGGTCAGAATCAAGTCTAAAATACCTGTCCTGGTTACTTCCTCCACTTCCTGGAACAAAAAAGATGTCCCTGATACATTCCAAAACTTTTTGGAGATTTTGTGTTTTGCTGTATTACTTTTCCATCAGATGTCTGGGTAGTTAATGTCCCCCATTACTACCACATCCTGTGTTTTGCTGGATTTTAGTCCCTTGAAACTCTAATGACCAACTGTACACACTGAGTCAGGTTTGCTTTCTTTCCTAACATGCTCTGGGTTTTATTCCTGTTAGTCCTACATCTCAGAAAGAGAACCCTGGGTCTCTCACTTGCCTGGTCTATGCACCAGACCACATTTCCTCTTCATAGTGTTAGACAAATGTGATAGCAGTTAAATGTCCAATGTTAGTTCACGCACAGCCAAAGGCATGATTTTACAAAGATTGCTGATAACAAGAGGATTCCAGGATCTACCACACTTTTTGAAATGTGTCCCAGGAACACTAGCAGCTGCCTGGAATGGAGATGGACAGAAGGGACATAACTCACCTCTCTATCCTGGAGAACAGCACTTCACAAAAGCATTTGCACAGGGTAAGATCCGACATCCTAGTGTTGGCTTTGAACCTAGGCCTTCCATGCTTGGAGTTGGTGCTTCTAACGTCTACACCATGGCACTAAGTTCTGATTAGTTAACATTTTTTTCAATGTGGATTTTTATTACATAAAAAGTGGAGTTGCAGTGACTGAAAATGCGAAAGTTACATTCTTATCCTCTCCAAAGTGCACCGATTCCATAGTTTATGTATATGACAACTGCACACCTGCCACTATTAGTGTTTGAAATGCAGCCTGTAAATAGTCCTATATATGCACATATATTAGAAGTTAAATAAAAATATCCCTTCCCATGGTCTTTCTTCCTCCAGTTAAATCACCTGTGAGCAACTTACTCTTTTCCCCTGTTTACTCAGCACATGAAAGAATATATGAGGTTTTCTGTACAGTTTAAAGATGTGCTCCCAGTCTTATTAAACTCATCCATTTAGTCTCCTGTGCCATAACTGTCACCTCTGTCATTTAAAGGAAAAGAGAATTAAGAAACTTATTTACAATCTTTTTCCAAAATGGATGTGCATGTACATGTCTGTGCACCTCCATTACTTTTCATAAGAGTTTTCAACACTGTGGTTATCTGAAGCTAAATATTATGTGAATGGCATGTAAAAACCACATCCATTTCAATGGGGTATTTCATATCATGAGTCACTCTGTTAATGGGATTTGTGAGGCCATTATTATGGCCTGTAATTTAGGGACCAATTCTGTAATCCCTTATTTATATGACTGGTCTTTATTCACGAGTCATGCAATTAACTTCATTAAAACTAGTAATATGAATAAAGATCACTCCCATGAGTAAGGTTGTGCAGTACTGGGTCTTATATTGAGCAAGTCAAACCATTTGTATTTAATTTCTTCATAAGCACCCTGGTAGCATATGTAAATCTCCGATTTATAATGCTAAGTAATTGGTCAATTATGTAAATGACTATATAAACCTGATACCATTGGTTTACACAATGCTGAGACATCCTGGGCCCAATTCTGTCACACACAAGTAGAACAATTGAAGTAGTATGTAAGCAAATTGCTGTGCAAATCACAAGTGCCAAAAGTTTAGAAGGACCTAATCCTGCAAAGTTACTCAAGTACATATACATGTGCAGGATGAGAGCCCAACTGTGTAGACTGGATAATTATATCATATTCCATATTTTGTTAGTTTCATGGTATTATTATTTCATGGAGTGAACTTGCTATGCAAATTCCTGTATGCTTGTTTAATTATAACACCTCACAAACATTTTGAAACCAAACACAAAAGACTAAATTCAGGCTTGGTGCAACTCCACTGACTTATTGGCGTTACACAGGGTTTTGATTTGGTACGAGGTAGGCCCTGTTGACTACACTTGTCTGTGGGATTTTTGTAATCCTCCTTTGCCTTTTCAAGGTATCCTTTCACCTCTTCTTAGATATGTTGTACTAGGTCTGAGGCAGATGGGTTGGGGAAGGATGTAGGTATTTGTGGGTGAAATTGGGGGTGGTACCTATATTGATAAAGAAGGGGCTGTGTCCTGTGGATATGTGGTCTGCATTTCGTATGAGAAGTTGTCATACAGTAACAGTGGAGACCTGTCATCCTGGTGATAGTTGGTGTAGCACAGGGGTCGGCAACCTTTGGCACGCGGCTCACCAGGGTAAGCACCCTGGCGGGCTGGGCCAGTTTGTTTACCTGCCGCGTCCGCAGGTTTGGCCGATCGCGGCTCCCACTGGCCGCGGTTCACAGTCCCAGGCCAATGGGGGCTGCGAGAAGCGGCACAGTCCAAGGGATGTGCTCGCCGCCACTTCCCGCTGCCCCCATTGGCCTGAAGCGGAGAACCGCAGCCAGTGGGAGCCGCGATCGGCCAAACCTGCGGACGCGGTAGGTAAACAAACTGGCCCAGCCCGCCAGGGTGCTTACCCTGGTGGCTGCGTGCCAAAGGTTGCCGACCCCTGGTGTAGAAAGTTAAATATTGTTCGAGGATCTAGTTGATTCTTTCCATTTGTCCGTTCAACTGAGGATGGTATGCAGAGGACAGGTGTGCATGAATGCCTAATAAACGTAGGGCCTCATGCCAGAAGCGGGCAGTAAACTTTGGCCCCCTGTTGGAGGTGAGGTGTTCCAGGAAGCCATGAAGACGGACTATGTTGTTTATCCAGGGCCAAGATGGGATGTCTAGAGTTTGGAGGAGCCCACAGGGTTTCTGGCATGGTATCTTGTTGCAGTCACACACCTCCCAAGAAGCTACAAAGGTCTGTATCATGAGGTGCATTTGGGGCTGCCAGAAGAAATGGGATGTTAATTGTCAGGTTTTATATTGCCCTGAGTGTCCAACCAAGGTGGAGTTGTGGCCCAATTGATGAACCGCCACTCTTGCAGGTCCTGCAGGAATGTAGATGTGGTCCCTTACAAACTTGATCCCCTCCCCCTGGTGTTGTATGGTTCTCAGTTGATAATGGCCAACTCATTGGGTGGAATTCCAGAGACAAAGGCAGAGTGGATGAATGCAAGCTGGTCCTGGCAGCGAGTCGCTAGGAAAAAAAATATGGGACTTGAGAATCTGGACTGGTTCCAGGCTGGTACCACATGGGTTAGAGCCATATCTTTGACATAAGGCTTTGGCCTTGCCATTTCTGGTTCCAGGGCAGTAAGTCAAGATAAAGTTGAACTGGGAGAAGAATAGGGCTTGCTGGAGCTGTCGTTGGTTTACAACCTTGGCCTTGCATGGGTACTCCAGGTTTATATAATCATGAACACTTGGACTGAGTGATGGACCCCTTCCAAGTAGTGTTGCAGTCTTAATTGCGATGAGCTCCTTGTTCAAGATCTCATTGTTTGGCTCAGCAGGGGCAAGTTTCCTCAAGTAGTGAATGATACTGCAACCTATTTGCTTGGGTCCATGCCTTTGGGAGAGCACTGCCCAGATGGCCATAGTACAGGTATCTGCCACCACAACAAAAGCTTGCATTATGTCTGGGTGGGCCAATACTGGAGTGGTGGTGAAGGAAATCTTCAGCTGCTCAAATGTGTGCGGGGTCTCAGGTGACTAATGGAACCAGGCATTCTTCTGGAATAGGACAGTGAGGAGCTCAACTTGTTTTGAAAAATTCAAAATTAACCTCCAGTAAAAGTTTGCATAGCCTAAAAAATGTTGGATCATGGGCGGCCAGACTTAGTAGTCAGAGCCAAAGTCTGCAGTCATGAGACAGGTGTCAAGAATCAGCTGAGTCGGGATACCAGGAGGTCAGAAGCTGGATACAAACTGGAGCTCAGACCAGTTGGGAACCAGAGTCAGGCCAGGTCAGGATTCCAGAGATCAGAGGCAGGAGACAAACAGGAGCTCAGGAACCACAAGTCAGACGCCATGAGTCAAGCTGAGTCAGGATGTCAGGAAATCAAGCTAGGAGAGCAGGAGCAGAGTGGAGCCCAGTTGTTCAAACAACTTCCAGTGCCTGCTGCTGGCTTAGGTGAAGCCAGTGGCTCAATCAGATGCTGTGTGACTCCACCACTTGGACCTCCCAGGCACAGCCTCACAATGGGGCTGGCCATCATGGCTCCCAGATAAGCAATTATCAGCAGATTGCCAGGTGGCGAGTGGGCGTATTGCTGCTCCCATGAACCCTGTGGGCCCTGGAGTCATGACAATATTTACATTTAGCTGTATTAAAATGCATATTGTTTGCTTGTGCCCAATTTACCAAGAGATCCAGATCGCTCTCAATCAGTGACCCGTCCTCTTCATTATTTACCACTCCCCCAGTTTTTGGGTCACCTGCAAACTTTATCAGTGACGATGTTTATGTTTTCTTCCAGGTCATTTATAAAAATGTCAAACCGCATAGGGCCAAGAACTGATCCCTGTGGGATCCCCACTGGAAACCCACCACTTGACAATGATTCCTTGATTGCAGCAACATTTTGAGCTCTCTCAATTAGCCAGTTTTTAATCCATTTAATGCGTGCCATGTTCATTTTATATCTTTCTAATGTTTTAACCAAGATGTCACATGGTACCAGGTCAAATGCCTTACAGAATTTACATCAATACTATTACTTTTACCACCCAAACTTGTAATCTATCAAAAAAACCATCACATTAGTTTGACAGGATCTATTTTTCATAAACTCATACTGATTTGCATTAATTACACTACTCTTATTTAATCCTATGTTAATTGAGTCCTGTATCAGCTGCTCCATTATCTTGCCCAGGATCAATGTCAAGCTAACAGGCCTATAATTACCCGGGTCATCCCATTTGCCGTTTTTTAAAAATTGGCACAACATAGGCTTTCTTCCAGTCTTCTGGAACTCCCAGTGCTCCAGGACTTGTTGAAAAATCAACATTAATGGACCAGCAAGCTCCTCAGCCAGCTTTTATAACCCTCTTGGAGGCAAGGTATATGGACCTGTGATTTAAAAATGTTTAACTTTAGTAGCTGCTTTTCAACATCCTCCAGAGATACTAGTGGACTGGAAAGAGTTATCACCATATGATGAGACTATATCATCTGTTTTCCCCCACAAATACAAGCCAGAAATATTTATTGAACACTTCTGCCTTTTCTGTAGTATTATTGATAATTCTCCATCTACTAATGGACCAATGCCATTGTCAGCATTCTTTTTGTTCCTCATGTATTTATAAAACTCTTATAGCCCTTAAATCCACTGGCCATAGATTTCCCCTTGTGTCCCATTGCTGGCCTTATCAATTTTTTACAGTTCCTAACTTCTGTTTTATATCAACTACTATCAATGTCCCCTTTCTTCCTTTTGTTATATATGACTTTTTTTTTTAGCTGCCTTCACTTCCCCTCTAAACCAGGTTTGTTTTTTAACTTGTATAGCCTTCTTTGATTGTGGCTTTTGGGGCATCTAGGCAGGTGTTCTTAAATGATTCCCAATGATCTTTCACTATTAAAGGATCAACTATTCAATTTATTTTCTACTTTTTTCTCTTTATCCCAGCTATCCAGTTAATTACTGAACAGTTACAGAATAATGAGTGCCACTAAATATAAAGTTACCATGTATACAAATTACTGAGACAGAAGAAAAGAGAAAATATTTTAATTAGCCTAATTACTGAAAGCTGGGTAACGGGGAAAAAACACAAGCAAGCAGCAAATTTAAAAGCTATAAAGAGGTAAATAAAGAAGTAGCATAGAACATGACAATAAACCTTGGTAGATGTAAAAATTAAAAGTACAAAATAAATGGCATTAAGGTGTTTCAGACTGAGGACTTTGGAGTGTGACATTAGTGTGCAGAAGGCAGTGCAGAAAATAAATAGGGACTTATGGTGAAAATGTTCTCTTTTAATATTTTAGATTTGAGCATTCAAAAACTGAAATGTAAGAGGACAGGAAAACTGACAAATAGATGTTTATTTAGCCTAATTGAAAGGTGATAAAGAATAAGGGAAATAAATGTAATTGACATAAAATACTTTAGATGCAATCTTACCAAGCCATTTTCTTTTCAGCTCAGTACAGATCTATGAGAAAGAAGCATTTTTTCCAGGAGTGATCTAGCAGTTGAAACCACTCTGCCAATAATCTGCTGGGTGAATTTGGGCAAATTGCGTAAGCTATATGTTATAGTTTCCCCATCTATGAAATGAGGAAATAGGAGATGCTACTGCAAATAAATAATAGTAGTGTTACATCAGTGCAAACTATGCTTACTTAGGCAGATGTGAGGAACTGCCTAAAAGACAAAATTCAGGAAAAGAAATAAGTAGAAACAAAAAACAAACAAAAAATCACCCACATTTCTGAATGATCCAATGAAGCAGAAAGAGCTCATATGCCAGACTGATCATTAGTCTTTAAAAAAGCCACAATGACAATAATAACAAATACATATTATAAGATTTTATTTATAAGATAACATGGCCTGAAAAGTTCCTAGCATTACAGATTATAGGTAGTTAAGGGTGAAAATAAAGCTGTTTAGAACTGGGTGTTCTTTAGGACACCTAGGACTAAATCATACATGATGCAAGTAGCAAATAAGGTATTAGACAAACAATGTCCCTTTTTAGTAGTCCAAAATTACTTCGTCTAATCTTGAAGGTATTTGGAGCGTTCGTGTATTTTTTAAAAGTATTTAAACTTTCATCCAGTTTTTGGTTGCTCCCTTGCAAAGATTTACTTACAAGAACAGCCATTTTTAAATGACGTGAGGAAAAAAAAGAATAGGATTTTATTTATTTATTTGAGCTTTGTGGGAATTGTAGAGAATTTCAGCACATGCACTAGGTTTAAAGCGTGGAAAAGAAATGAAAGAAGAAAGGTGAAGGCCATAAATACAGCACTTATGGCAACAAGGGGCCCAATTCTGATCTCACATCAGTGTAAGTCCAAACGTGCATCTACAGTACACACTCTTCTCAGTGGTGTGTAGAGTACATACACTACACACTCCTGTAGCACTGGTATGAATAGCACTGCTTAGGTGAGCAAAGATATTCCTGAACCCTGGGAGCATGTCCCTGGGTATGTACCCTACAGAGCTGTCTACTTGCCCAAGCAGTGCTTCCCTGTCTACGCTGCTATTTTTAGCAGTGTTGTGTCCTGCTGCCTCCTTGCTGCATGGGTCTTTCACCGCTGCAGTGAAAGACTCCAGCAGCAGGGAAAGGTACTGGCAAGGTACTCCCCTTAGGAAGGAACAAGCAGGTGCACACATACCAAATGGGAAATGACTGTCAAGGAAGGAGTACTGCAGAAACGGACCTGGAGGTCATAGTGGATTATACGCTTAATATGAGTCAACAATGTGACACTGCTGCAAAAAAAGTGAACATCATTGTGGGATGTATTAGCAGGAGTGTTGTAAGCAAGACACAAGAAATAATTCTTCCGCTCTACTCCACACTGATAAGGCCTCAACTGGAGTATTGTGTCCATTTCTGGGTGCCACATTTCAGGAAAGATGTGGACAAATTGGAAAAAGTCCAAAGAAGAGCAACAAAAATGATTAAAGGTCTAGAAAACATGACCTATGAGGGAAGATTGAAAAAAATGGGGTTGTTTAGTCTGAAGAAGAGAAGACTGAGAGGGGACATGATAACAGTTTTCAAATACATAAAATGTTTTTACAAGGAGGAGGGAGGCAAATTGTTCTCCTTAACTTCTGAGAATAGGAAAGAAACAATGGGCTTAATTTGCAGCAAGGGCAGTTTAGATTGGACTTCTAATGGTCAGGGTGGTTAGGCACTGGAATAAATTGCCTAGAAAGGTTGTGGAGATTTTTAAGAACAGGTTAGACAAACACCTGTCAGGAATGGTCTAGATAATACTTAGTCCTGCCATGAGTACAGGGGATTAGATGACCTCTCGAGTATAGATGTAGGCCAAGGTGGTCTGGTGGTTCAGGACCAGGACTGAGAAGATCTAGTTTCAATTCCTGGTTCTGCCAGTTGTTTCCTGGGGTAAATCACCTTATTTTTGTGTGCCTCCATTCCCCATCTGTTATGGGATAATAGCACTTGCTTGCATTACAAGGTGTGATGGTCCTCATTGGTCGGTGGAGTAGTGTCACCTAGTGGTCAGGGCTTAGGCATGTGACTTGCAGAGGGGTTGTTGGTAGTGGAGCCCAGACTCTCCCTCTCCACTGGGCTCTGATCCAGGGCCCTTTGAGGGCTACCAGTGGTCTGACAGCCGGGGCGCTTAAGGCTGCCCTCCCTGGGCCATTTTCTACCACCATCCTGCACTTATCGGAAAGTCATTATCTGATTTAACATGGTCTGAAGGGTGTCTTCTCACCACAAAGCACCTTCTGGCAGCTGCGTGTAGCATGGTAGCTTCCTCTCTCTTGGGCGGCAACAGCATCCTCCCACAGTGAGGCCCACCGTCCTGGGCCAGATCAGTCCTAAAGCTGTCCCCTGCTGGGGTAGCCCAAACCAAACAAAGGGAATTAACAAAACCTGGAGTTTGTATGAGACAGAGAGGGGAATGCTTCCCTCTCGGGCTGTCTCTGTAGCAGGTCCTCCCTTCCCTCAAGGAGGGACCTTTGGGCAGTTGTCTTAGGGAGAGATTCCGCCTTTCCCTCATGTCTCCTCTGCCGGAGCTGCCAGTAGCAGGTCAACTCTCTTCCCTCATCTGTCACCAAGTGAATGGCACCTCTGCCTTTTAACTCCAGGCAGGAGTGTGGCAGGGCAGGGCTGGCTGGTCCCAGAGCAGTTTCTTAACCCCTTGTTGCCCAGTGTGGGGTTTGTACGCCACATCACACAAGGGCGTCGTGAAGATACATTTATTAATCTTTGTGTGGTGCTCAGATACTATGGCAAATGAGGCCATATAAGTACGATGGTAGTTCTACATCAGATCCAAAGTCACATCCACTGATTTATTAAAGCAATGGTTCTCACTGGGGTACATCTACCCCTGGGGGGTATGCAGAGATCTTCCAGGGGATACATCAACTCATCTAGATATTTGCCTCATTTTACAACAGGCTACATAAAAAGCACTAGCAAAGTCAGTACAAACTAAAATTTCATACAGACAATGACTTGTTTATACTGCTCGATATACTATATGCTGAAATGTAAGTACAATATTTAGATTCCAGCTGATTAATAATTATAAGGTAAAATTGAGAAAGGAAGCAATTTTTCAGTAACAGTGTGCTGTGACACTTTTGTATTTTTATGTCTGATTTTGTAAGGAAGTCATTTTTAAGTGAGGTGAAATCTGGGGGTACAAAAGACAAATCAGACTCTTGAAAGGGGTACAATAGTCTGAAAAGGTTGAGAGCCAGTGTATTAAAGTATCTGTAGTACCCAGGAGAGACTGGAATTTGGGCCAGTTTTTTTTTCTCTGTTTTCTCAGTTGCGTGTCTGGAGTGACTCCATCAAAGTAAACAGTGAATCTGTAATTACTTCTGTACAAATGAGATTTAAAAACAACCCTGCTTGTCCTCTTTGATCTTACAATGATTTCATGAGTGAGGCAGAACAGTGATAGACCTGGGTCCTAGTGGCTGCTGAGCAAGGCAGAGGGTTGGGTGGGAGAAGGGAGGGAGCAGGGAGATGTCCATTTAATTATTTTGTGGCTTTCTACCACTGTGTTTTCAGATAGGAACCTAGGGAACAGTGGATATTCTGCTCCCTTTTAGTCCTCTCTCTTTTTATCCAGTTCCATCACCTTTTTTGTTCTTTCGCCTCAATTCTGCTACTGTCATGATCCCCTGCCAATACCCTTTTCACAGCAACTCCCTACACTCCCTTCTGAACAAAAATATAGAGCAGGGGTTCTCAAACTGGGGGTCGGGACCCCTCAGGGGGGTCACAAGGTTATTACATGGGAGGGTCACTAGTTGTCAGCCTCCACCCCAAGCCCTGCTTTGCCTCCAGCATTTATAATGGTGTTAAATATATTAAGAAGTATTTTCAATTTATAAGGGGGTCGCACTCAGAAGCTTGCTATGTGAAAGGAGTCACCAGTACAAAAGTTTGAGAACCACTGGTTATAGAGTTTAAGGCCAGAAAGGACAACCAGATCATCTAGTCTTACTTCCTGTCTATCACAGGCCACTAAACACCACCCCCCACACACACACACACCAACAATAAGAATTAGACCAAAATATTACAGCCCTCGGGAGATGAAACAATTGTGTGCCACATGCAGAGAACAGGAGGGGCTGAGCTGCACCAGCGGTCAAGGCCCTGCATTGATGTAGTGAGATATACCCAGATGATCAGGGCTAGCCCGAGGTGTTTTGCTGCCCAGGGTGGCAAACGTTTCAGCACCCCTGTAGGAGGTCCGGATGCCTCCTGCTGGTCGTCCAGGGAATTAGCTCACCAGCCTCTGGAGCGTCCTCTGCAAGGTGGTGATCCGCCTTGTCCTCTGCACTGGCCCCCGTGTCCCTCCCAGGACCCCGGTGCCCCTTGCTCTGGGTGCTGCCCCCTGGCAATACCCACAGACACTAGGTCTCCCCTCCCAGGGGAACCCCCACCCACTAACCCCACCTCGCCTCAGGAGAAGGCCACTGCCAGTCACCAACTAGCCCCCACTCTCTGGGGCAGACTGCAGTATAGGCCACTCGTCATCGGCAAGGTTGGGTTTGGACCTGCTGCCTTGGCCTAGCCCTGGGCTGCCCTCTGCAACCCCCAGTACTCCTTGGCCTTCCGCTAGGCCACAGCATGGGGCTATCCAAGCTGGAGCTCCCCAGCCTTTCCCCAGCCCTGCTCCACCCAGGTACCCTGTGTCTAGCTCCCTGCAGCCAGGCCCTTCTCTCTCCAAAGGCAGAGAGAGACTCTTTGGGCTCCTGACTCCCAGCCTCTTTATACCGGCCATCTGGGCCCTGATTAGGGTGTGGCCCAGCTGCACCCATTTCCCCAATCAGCGAGGGTTTTCGCTTGCTCTGCCCCAGCCCTCTGCAGGGCTTTTCCAACCCCTCAGGGCAGGAGCGGGTGTCCACTCCGCTACAACCCCCCCTGAGTGGCAAGTTAAAAACTCACACAGACACCTGGCTGAACGATGTGGTGACTTTCCCAAACCTCATCCCCTGGTGCCAAGAGCAGCTGCCCTGGTTGCCTACCTCTCAGGCCAGCCCTGCAGAGAACTCTAGCAAGTGACCCATGTCCTAGGCTTCAGTTCAGAGGAAAGTAGAAAGCCCCTGTGGTTCCTGCCAATCTGAGCTGCAGGAAAATCCCTATCCAACCCTGATATGGCAATCAGTATGACCCTGAGCATGTGCTAAAAATAAAACCAGCAAACATCAGACACTAATTTGCCTGAGTTAGCTTCACTGATTTTTGGTGAATTTGCTTGTGTCCAGCACTCAGAGGGAGTTGATAGAAGGCAGGGCATGGTGCAGAGGCAGGAGGAATGCGTAAGTGACAGCGAAACCATCCTCATTGCCAAGGTGTTTTAACGTGTAACAGAACAAACCCTCTGAAGTCAACACAGCTTCTCTATTGCAGTATCGTCCTGTGGGCAGCCACCTTTGTACAGCAACAAGCTGCGTGCTCTACTGCCACCTAGCTAACCCACATCACTTCAGCATTATCTTCCTAGGCCAACTTGAGAGCTTCCCTGAGAACTTGACTGCCTATGCCCGTGGTGGCTATAGGTCAAATGTGTAGGTAGGTTCTATAGTCTACATGAACTGTTTGTGTGCACACTAATTAATGGCACTTTTGAAAGTCACTCTCCATGCTCTGTTATGGCTGGCAGGCTGGTCAATGAAGCGCTGCTGTTGCTTTGGACGCCCCAACAAGAATGTGCTTACACTAAGTGCTCGTAAGGACAATTTTGAAAGTGCCCCTTAATGCTCTACTGGATAGTTAAATGAAGTGTTGCTACTGCACTAACATGCACACCAACATCATAGTCTGGGGGCACTGGAGGAGCTGTCCTCCACAGATCCTTCATCTGAATGTTATTCCATTAAAATGACTGGCTGTGAATGGTGCATAGAATTGGTGTGACGGTATATGTGCTTCATGTGCGGTTCTTTTCCTCATTTTTCTGAGCGGACCAGTGTTCCATGGACCCCAATGACAGAGCTGCCGCTGCTCCACATTGTGCATGTGGTTGCTGTCGTTTACATAGCTATGATCCATAGGGAGACTCAGTGATCTGAATTGGACTCTTGATCTTCCATTGTCCTTCCAGCATGGAGCACAGTCTACTGGCAAAAACAACAAGGAGTCCTTGTGGCACCTTAGAGACTCCAACAAGGACTCCTCATTGTTTTTGCTGATACAGACTAATACAGCTATCACTCTAAAACCTGTCATTCTACTGGCAGTTTTTGCTCATGATCACAGCAAAAACAAACTTCATCATATCAGAATGATGGAGTTACTTTTTGCAAAAAGTAATAATCCGGGATTTTTTACTGGAGATTCATGATATGCTCTTAGGGCTGGTCAAAAGTTTTCCATCAGAACTCTCTCTCCCACCCCACCCCCCCAACAGAAAGTTAGACTTTTGACCAAACAACTTTGTTGCAAATAGTGTCCGCTTTCCGTGGAAAAATTTGATTTTTCATCAAAATATTTTGGCCAAAAATCAGAAGTTATAGCACCTCGTAGATGTTTTAGTTTGCTCTTCATGTCTTTGTTCTCCCCTGGGAGTCGGGATCTCCAGCTGGACTATACCTCCCATGATGCCTAATATAGTCAAAGAGATGGGGCAAGTCTTAGTTTCCTAATCCTGGGGAAAAAATCTAACAACAATAACCAACAGATACCTTACATTTATAAAGCATCTTTCACCCCAAGAGTAGTTAGCGGGCATACCTTATTATAGCCCACATGTACCACAAAATCTTCATCCCCCACTTAAGTGCAGCACCTCTGGGGTGGGACATGATAGCTATTTATTAATTATATTACTGCAGGCCTGAAAGCCCCAGCCAAGACTGGGGCTCCATTGTGCTAGGTGCTGTACAGGTTTGCAATAAGAGACTGTCCCCATGCCCAAGAGCTTACACAATAGATAGACAAGACAGACAAAGGGTGAGAGGGGAAACAGGCACAGAGAAATAGAATGATTTGTTCAAATTCACATAGCTGCTTAGTGGCAGAGATAGGTTTACCACCCCCATCCCCTGAACTCCAGTCCAGAGCTCTATCCATTGGGCTGACCTGCCTCTCTGCACAATAAGGTTATAACACCACAATAGTGCACAATACTACACAAGCATTTAGGAAAAGAGGTAAATCAGAGTGTGATATCCTCTTGAGGCAGCAGGGGACTCTATAGTCAGAAAACAATTGGGATTTGACACATGGATTAAGTGAACTTTATGGCCTATGTTATGTTAAACGCAGTATTTTACATTCAGCTGAATAATTTCAGTTGCATGTATAGGAATCCATCGTGTCTCAAACCTGCGAACTCTTCTGAAAGTTGCCCTGAAACATAATGAGTTGTGAAAGCAATATTGGAAAGGAGATTCTTATATAATGTATATCTCTGGGAATCTGGGTATACACAGGTAATAAATGTAATATCATTTTAATGAGAATTTCATGTTATGACTCTGGATACAAGAAGACATAACTTCTCTTAATATAAAATTACCTTTGATTAATCTGTGGGAGTTATTAACTTCAGACAAAAGCTTTGCTTTTTTGAATGGCCAGACTAATGAAATTACTTATTAGTTTGAGGGTCGGTGACACAGATATAATAGAAAGTGAAACAGAGACGTGTTGGGCAGCTTGCTGGAAAGTGAAATTATAGCAAACAAATAGTACCATTGACATGGTGAGAAGAGTGGCCACTTCTGCAACAAGCTCTTTTATCTATGGTCTGTTAATATATTCGAGCAGCACACAGGACATGCTTCATGTTGCTGCTAACTATGTCTTGGAACCACCAACAGGAAATGAGAGGAAAAAGCTCTTGAGGGATCTGAAGTATCCCATACCCCTGGCAGATCTATGAGTGGTTTATTATCACTTATGATGCAGGGGAGGGCATCCATATTGACTCTGGCCACTGGGCCACACAACCCTATAAGAGAGGGCAGTCCTATGGCCTCCTAGGTGCTATGGGAATACCAGTCGTTAAATAAGATGGTGATGATGCACTCAGGAGTACATGGGGGGAAATGAAACCAAACAATGGATCCAGTTTAGAGAGAATTCAAATAACAAACGACAGTGTTAAAGTTGTACAGAGATGATCATAGACAAGAGATTAAGGTAGGGTGGGTTCTGTTCCCAATTCTGGCTGTTGGACCACCTGTAATTCAGTTTAGCAGGACCAGCCCAGGCGAGGTCTTTTGAACAAGCCACAACATACTGGAAATAAGAGAGGAACCTCGCAGGAGTTGGGAATGCACCTCCCTGGGACACTTTGCAAAAGTTTGTGCTATTTGGTGCAATTTAAAGCCAAAAGGAATGCATAGACAGGAGAATTGCACCAGAAACAGGGCACTGCCCCCCATTTCCCATCATTATTCTAAGAAACAGACATGCCTGTGTTTAACTGAAATGTCTTTCAGCATGTTTACCACATCTCGGGCACAAATGCATTTTTAAAAGTGTATCTCTGTGTTGTTTTGGATCTTCTTCCTTCAGCCCACTCACTATTGGAAATGGGGCTGTCTTTTTTCCTCGCCCTGTTCCCTTGTTCCATCTCTCCCTCCATTGTCCTGCCTCTTGCTCCTGCATTGGTCTCTCCCTCCATCGTTCATGTTCTCTTTACTCCTCGTCACTTTTCTCCCTCTTCTTTATTTCAATTGTCCTTCAGGGCCCCAAAATCGTGACCCATACACACATCATATGCTCCCTCCCTCTCTCTCAAACACATGCCCAGTGGAGCAAGGGGCGAAGTGGAAGAGAATGGAGCCTGCACCTGGACAGTAGAAGAGGAGATGTGCTAGCCAAGTCTCTCCTCAGCTTGGCTGCTTGATTTTACTCTCCACAATTTGCAAAGGGTTTTTTGTATCTATCTAAAGGCCACAGCAGGGGAGTAGTATAGTTTTTGCCCCTAATCCTCATAGCAGAACTTGGGGGAGAGGGTTTCCTCACCCCACTCCCACATTAGAGGCCATGGGTGGCTCTGCTCTGGAGGCCTATGTGTTTCTCCTCATAAGGAGATAGCTGGAGGTGGGGTGGCACAGTACCATCTCCACAACAACAGCATGAAAGAAAGACTTTCCAAGCACGACACTCTGCCTGCATCCCTTAGGAGCTTTGCTGTGCAAGTGCTTAGATGCTATAGTGATGGTCTTTATGGAAAAAGCGTTACTAGATTGACAGAACCCAGGGGAGTTCTCTAAACTCCCCTTCTGCACCTTGAGACATGAAAGTAGGGAGATATTGCCCATAGTTCTAAGGTTATAGGACAGAATATCACAGCAACGAAGTGCTAAGAGGAGATTTCAAGATGGAGAATATGAAATGTTGCAGCAACACTTTAAATGTAATCTAAAAATAGATCTCCACTAGGACCATTTTTTCTGAACTGGAGAGAGAAAATGAAATTGCTGACTATCGTGGGACTGGTGCAGAAAAGTGGTTGAGCTGATGTAGTATGGACAAAATTCCACTCCCAGCTATGCTGGTAGCAGCAGCATAAATCCAGAGTGGCTGTGTTGAAATCATACTCCTACGCACATACAGAGGACCTCTGCTGTAATCAGTGGAGTTATTATAAATTTACCCCTGTGTAACTGTGATCAGAATCTGGCCTAATGTATGCAACATCACTGTAGCACAACAGGGGGCACCAAAGCCTAAAGGCCAAATTCTGCCCTGATTATGAAGGTTGGATGAAGTGTCAAAGTAAGTGGGACTATACAGGGTGTAAATCAACACATAATGTGACCTACAGTGTCAGCCTTTATTCTGAGTCTCCTTAATTTGGCTAAATTAGATCCTCTCCCATCAACTTGAATATCATTTTCCCGTGCTTAATTTTGTGAGATGTGTGATCACCCTCTGGTATCTTTGCAGGTTTTTTTTTTTTTTCCTTTTTAGTTGACTCTTATGTCTGTCTATTTTCTCCTCGGTTGTAATCAGTGTTATCTTTGGCACTGGAATTTGAGGCAAATGAGGAGCGAGCAGAGATCAAAGTCTATTGTACTCGTTAATGAAACCTCTGACTGTTTTGGCCTTAGAGGACCCAATGCATAATAGATAGTCTGCTGAAGAGACAAAGATCCAGCATGCTAGAATGCTATAAGCCATTGCTTTGTCAACATGCCAGTCAGAAAATAGGTGGCATGGGGGGTTAGTGCTTTAGTCTTTCATCTGTAGAAACCTGGGTTCAAATCCTAGATCACCAAGGAAATTGCATTTAATTTCATTGGGATCTCCATTTTCCACATCTCAAACCAGTCACGTGATTCAGCATGATTGACAGTTCTGCTCACGATGATTGGGAATGGAGTGGTAGGGTCTTGTCCATCAGGCCAGAGAAGTATATGGAGCTGAGGAAGGTGTTTTACAGCTCTATGAGGGAAGGGATGTGTCTGATTATTAGAGCAGGGGCTTAGCAGGCAGGATTACTGGGTTTTATTCCCATTTCTGCCACTGCCCTGTTTTATGTCTTTGGACAAGTCAATTATGGCTAGATCTCCGAAAGTGTGTGCATCCCATGTAGGCATGTGTGGACTGTTCCTAATGCTCCTTGCTCCACTGGAGAGAGAGCAATCGGGAGAGAATGGAGCAAAGATCCCACAATCCCAGTGGAGAGAAATCTGGGGAAGAGCCATATGAAGACACCAGTGGAGGGAACCTGACAATGGGCAACTTCTCCCACAAAGGCAACTGCAGGTAGGAATTACTGAGTTTCGTGCATCAGGTAAAATTAGAGATCTTCAAAATCATTCTTTTTTCCATTCACTCAATCAGGGAACCCTGCTGTGTCCCCCCCCCCACACACACACGCACTTTGTATTATACCCCACTCTAGTCTTCACACACACAATTTTCCTAATTGTGTTTAGTTATCATTTTCACTACCTCCCTTTCATGCTGATCTCCTTCTTTCTCTGTAGAGTACTCCCCTTGGGAGGGAGCAGGAGCTAGTGGTCAGGGCAACATCTCCTGGTCCCCTCTGAGGGGCTTAGAGTTCTCTTCTCAGGCCAGGGCAGAGGAGCCTATGGATTTGGCAGGCACTTCTACTTGTTGGCTGGTGAGACAGAGGAGGCAGAGCCTGGGGGGATAGAGGTGCACAGAGCAGCCTCCTGCTGCCACTTGCTGGACAGTGCAAGGAGCAGATTAATCAGGGTTCGTTCAAGGTGCTGGACCTACTGCTAAGCATTGGCCAAGGACAGAGCTGATCTACCGGTAGTGTAGACATGGCCTTAGACTAGGATCTACTTTGGAACAGCTGCTAGAGAGGAATGTAAAACACACATTGGGGACAGTGGGTTACCCTTGCACTTAGTTCATTTCCCCCCTCACCTGATCTTACCTCTGAAAAATTGTCCTTGTGACATATAATTAAGTTCTGGCAGCTATGATTTCTGTCATCCTGGTGTAACAGAGCCAAATTTGGCCCAAAGTGCTTTGTTCTTGATGGCAGCTAATGAGGCATTATTTTTTTTAATTCAGCAAACTCATCATCTTGCACCTCAAAAAGAGTTTGTTTGGTATGTTTTTGATTTTTTTTGTATGTCCACCTCATTCTAAAACCAGCCAAACTAGATTTGGTGGAAAGATTCTCTCCCAAGCTTACATATTATGAGCTGAATTCAGCCCAGCAGGAGTACTTTTCCCACAAAGTTATAAGGGGTTTTTAATGAATGTGTCATCTCCACCTTAATTATTGCAGTACAAGAAGGAAACGTTGTAATACTCATGACAGCAAGTAAAAAATAACTAGATGTAATACATGGGAATGTCTATTTTCAGGAGAAGCGAGATTATTGATCTCTGTGCTACGGGCTCTTAGCAGCATCCAATTCTGGAATTCATAAGAGTGAATTGAAAAAAAAAAAAAAAAGGAAGGCTAAAATCCTTTTTAAGAACCCAGTCTGTGAAGCGAGGTGAAGTTAATGGCAGCTGAAGGAGATTGTGGCTCCTTAGGATCAGACCGTAAAGCCCCAATCCTGCAAGACTCTTCTCTGGGAGATGATCCCGGTACCCACATGTACCCCCATTGATTTCAGTGAGGCGTCCTGCTCATGCAGGGCTTATTGCAGGATTGGGGCCTAATAGTCCATGTAACTTGTAGTCTATCTATGCACATGTAGTCTCTTACAGTCTGCCCCTATTCCCACTGAAATCAGTTAAGTCTACACAACAGAAAAAAGTGTGTTCTTAATGTGGATTAGTTAACAGGTTAAAATAGGAGTGAAACCACAGCAACTTGGCTTTTAACTCAGGTTAAAAGCTCAAGTTCAACCCCAAGCGACCTTATAGGCTTTAATTCAAACTACGAACTAGAGTTAAAAGCCGAGTTGCCATATTTTCACTGCTGTTTTAATCTGAGTTAGCTAACCTGATTTAACTTTATTTTATTTTATTTTATTTTGCAGTGTAGATATAGCAAACTTTTTATTCCAGGGTATAGAATAGACATGGAGCGTTAGCGTGTATGCAAATTATATATATATATATATATAATACTTTGAAAAACATGTTTTCCTTTAGAATCTCAGAGTTATTTCTGGAGGTTTTGTTTTTCTTTTAAAGGTCAAGTATAATTTTAAACTGAGCATTTTCTAAGGCTGCCTTAAAAAAAAAAAAGACAGAAATATATACAAAAAAGAAACTATTTTATACACAAATAAACTCTAATTAAAAAAAAAAAAAAAAATCAGAAATCAACTTTTATTTATTTGGACTATGGTTTCATTAAGCCGTTATTTGAATAACATATATCAGGAACAGAATATTGAATATTTCATTAAAAAGTTGCCACAGCAAGCACATTAGATTAATTGACATAGAAGTTTCTCATAGATAAACAGATATTAAAATTCAGTGGAGATGAATTACTATTCCTTGTCTGTATATGGTCCATGTTCATTTAGCTTTACTTAACATACAGGGTCACTTCTGAACAGGTTTATAGAAGCTAGTTTGGGAGGAAGTAATCTTAATGGTTAGCATCCAGAAGCTAGTTTCCCTAGAGATACAGTCTATCAGAGCAAGGCTCATCAAACCTAAATAACTACCTCCAGGCTAGCTGAAGAGAGACAGTCAGCTTAAAAAAAAAAAATCACACATCTGATTTTTTTTAACATATTGTTACTTACAACGCCTAAAACTTGCTATAACAGAAGGAGATTAGACAATAAAATATACTGCTTGTTCCACTTACTTTGGGCATTTGTGAAGGGGGTTGATTTACCTGTATGACACCTCCTTGGGACTGGGCGACGCATAGCAGATCTCTCCCAGTCTAGTACCACCTGCCAACCGTAGCTTCAGTAGTCTGCCTCTTCCCATGACTTGGCCCTCCGGCCAGTTCACTTTAAAATCTCTCCCCTTCTGGGGTAGTTCACAAACAGAAACAAGGGGAATTAACACAAATGAATTGTCCCAAGGCTGGGTTGAGGCTCTCTTTGTTCAGAGGGTGCTCATCAGTCTGTGGCCTTAAACTGAGTTCATAAGTAGTTGAGAGGAATGTCCCCTCTCAAAGTGAGTCAGCACCTGGCCCTCCCTTCCTACAGTGGGCCATGGGGCAGCAGTCACCTGGAGAGCTCCTGCCTTCAGTCAGCCCTCTCTCCAGGAGCTGAAGATTTACTCACCTCCCTGGTCTGCCATCAGCTGAGCTGGGTTTCACTGTCTTAAGCGCCTCCCTCCAATCCTGACACCTCTCACAGGTGCCATGAGGCAAAGCCACCTAAGCCAACCTTAGTATGTTAACACTGCGCATTTGACAGCACTTTATTATTTGTCAGTAACATGCTAGCACCTAGGGACCCAATCATAGAATCATAGAAGATTGGGGTTGGAAGATACCTCAGAAGGTCATCTAGTCCAACCCCCTGCTCAAAGCAGGACCAACACCAACTAAATCATCCCAGCCAGGGCTTTGTCAAGCCGGGCCTTAAAAACCTCTAAGGATGAAGATTCCACCACCTCCCTAGGTAGCCCATTCCAGTGCTTCACCACCCTCCTAGTGAAATAGTGTTTCCTAATATCCAACCTAGACCACCCCCACTGCAACTTGAGACCATTGCTTCTTGTTCGGTCATCTGCCACCACTGAGAACAGCCTAGCTCCATCCTCGTTGGAACCCCCCTTCAGGTAGTTGAAGGCTGCTATCAAAAGGCTGCTATTAAGGGTCAGGGCCCTCCATTATACTAAGCAGTGTACAAACAAGCAAAAATAAATAAATCTTGTCCCAGATATGTCACATTGTAAGATTATAACAAAATGCAACTGGTGAGTGAATCAGACACTGGGGAAGGTGGTCAGGTGGAAGGATGATATCTGCTATCATCTTTGGGGGAGGGATAGCTCAGTAGTTTGAGCATTGGCCTGCTAAACCTAGGGTTGTGAGCTCCATCCTTGAGGGGGCCACTTAGGGATCTTGGGCAAAAATCAATACTTGGTCCTGCTAGTGAAGGCAGGGGCTGGACTGAATGACTTTTCAAGGTCCCTTCCAGTTCTATGAGCTAGGTGTATATCTCCATATATATTATAGCCTGATCTATAGATTATGTATCAGAATTCCCAGTTATCACTTTAAGGGTTGACAGGTTCTTGTCCCAAGTTCAGGCCCAGTATTATTAAAATTCCTATAGTGTGAGTATTGCACATTTTCAATACTCGCACTATAGGAACTCATCTATATTTACAAATAATTTATTAATACATTTAGCACAGTCACAATTATTCTAACTCAGTAAGGTAGATAGAGATAATACAGACAGTACATCTGAACATCCAGACTCACACCATCCCTGGCAGAACAACCTGAAATGTTAGCCATTATCTCCCTCATCACTGTCACCTTCCTCATCTTCACCAGTGGCCATCATTCTGGCACCTCCCAAGGGCTACATCTCTCTCTCTCCTCCTGCACACAGGCTGAGATACAACTTTTATAATATGTTATGCTGACACTACCATGTGTAATGCATATTCAATAGGGGTTTCTCCCCTCTTCCTTATTTGTATTTCCTCCCCTTACTAACATTGAGGTGTCCTTCTTCTATAGTTTAGTATATTAATGATTTTAACTCATTATCATAGGTCTCAATTCCTTGCCATGGCACTCTTGTCAGGTTGGGTGCTCTTTCCAAAACTTTCCAAAAGCTGGTGTTAGCTCATGTTTCTGTGTTTGGCTGATGTCATTCTGAACAAAATTCCCCCTTATTATCTACTTCCAGTTCCCCAAAACATAGGGATTACCATTGGGCTGTTTATTGAGGCCAAAGGTCATAGGCCTCTAGCCTCATGCTAACTGCTGAAGTCAATGTCTCACAGGATACAAGCCTGTAGGTTCCTTGCATTACTGCTGACTATAATAACAGCAGAATAATAAAGGCAAGGCAGCAAATATACAGTAGAATCTCAGAGTTCTGAACACCAGAGTTATGAACTGACCAGTGGATCCCACGCCTCATTTGGAACCAGAAGTATTCAATTAGGCAGCAGTAGAGACAAAATAATAAAAAGCAAATACCGTACTGCGTTAAATGTAAACTACTAAAAAAAAAGGGAAAGCAGCATTTTTCTTCTGCACAGTAAAGTTTCAAAGCTGAATTAAATCAATGTTCAACTGTAAACTTTTGAAAGAACAGCCATAATGTTTTGTTCAGAGTTACGAGCATTGCAGAGTTACGAACAACCTCCATTCTTGAGGTATTCGTAACTCTGAGGTTCTACTGTAGTAAAGGCAAGCTAGCCCTATGGGCTACATGTACCGGTACACACTGTACAGTCAGTCTTACCGTTTCCCTTGTATTGTCTCCTAGTCAATTTCCCCTTTTTGTTTTTGTGGGTCTTTCATATATTTGTAACAAACAGGAAAATGTGATTGTAAAACCACAAAACTTGGCTAGCAGACTTTTTCCCCCCAATGTAATCTAAAAACCTAAAAATGTATATACAGTGTGTCTATTGCACACATACAGCATATACATATAAAATAGTACACACAGCAGCTGTATATATATAGCTCACACAAAACATGCGTGCACATGTATGCAGGTGTGTATATATAGACATAAAATGTATGTCTACAGGTGCAACACTGAACACAAGGAAAGCTTTCAACAAGCAGACACTGCTTCAGCCTTGTTCTTGCCACATCACTCCAAACACTCAATTAAATCTTGTACAGACAGCATTGTGCAGTATATATATATTGCTTTTCCTTTTATTGGTGAATGGCATGCAGTTGCACTCTTCCAATTGAGAATACATCCCATGAAATGAGCTACCACACAGGCACATGTCCAGGTAACATGCTGACACATAGAACCATTATGACCCACTCAGAGTTATTTTATTGCTTGTGTCTTGGTGCCTGCAACTTCAAACTTGACTGTGGCAGTAGGTGCTGAAATGCTTTTAAAGATCTACCACTCGCTACTCTGCATAAGCCTTGCTCTGCATATGAATGGCAGAGGTAGAGTGAACTTTACTGCAAAGCCAATCAATAGGAATCAGGCAGAAAGGAGGAGGTAGGGGAGGGATGAGCAGATCTGTCCAAAGAGGATGTGTCAATATGCTGGTCTCTTAATCACACCTCAAACAGCACAAAGCTATCTCTCAGATCCTAGAGCATTTTCAGACAAGCATACACTTCCCCAGCAATGTGGTTTATTTATTTACTTGGTGGGATTTTCAAAAACACCCGTGTGACTTTTGAAAGTCAAGGGGATTTGTGCCTGATTTGCAGAACTTGACACTTTCTGAAAATGAGGCTACTGTATGGTCTCTCGGGCCAGGCCATTGAGCACCAAGACACCAAAAATCACAGGCAGTTTTGAAAATCTTGGCCTGTATAAATAACAATAGTTAACTCACCTCGCTACTGTTGTTGGGTAGGTGACACGCCTACTTTGTGTACAGTTTCTCCTGTTATCATATGGTATTTCCCCCCTTCTCTTGTTTTTATACTGTTTCTCTTGGAGAAACTATAGGCCATTGATTTATGCTGTAACTAAAAAGCTATCTGCTCAGGCCTTAAGGATCTTCTACAGAGCCCCTTCTTCCCTCCATGTGCTCATGGAATTTCCAGTGGCACTCAGGGGGATGGTCTGGCATCCCTATGGAGGGGAAATGAGCCCCCTTCGTGTTTTGACAGGCCAGGGTTGTTTTATGGTTTGGAGGCATTAGAAAATACAGCTGACCTAAATGCCATTTGCAGCCCATCGTATTACTCACTCTGCTTGTATGTTGCATCCATTTCCTCTACCCTTTGTCCATCTTTTCTATTTAGATTGTAAAATCTTCAAGGCAGGGACTGGCCACTGCTCCATAGTTCTGCAGTGCCTAGTACAGTGGGACCTCCTTCTTGGTTGGTAACTAAGCAGCTGACTTGTTTTAAATAAGAAACCTTTGTGATGTGCAATAAAGGTGAAACCCATGACAGAACTAGCACAGATTTGCCGTGCTCAGGATGACACATCTCTCTTCCATCATCTCCCCTTCATCCAGGCACGATGTTTGTAGCAATACTGGGTCTTGCCAAGTGGATTATTCATTATTCTTTCTTGCTACATTGGAAGCAGAGCACAGGCGGTGTTAGGATTTCAAAGGACTCCCTGCAGGGTATCACTTTGAGGGGCCTCTCCCTCAAAACAAAAATCCTACTTTCCCTTTAAAAATCTGGCAGAGAGGGATTAAAACTGGATGCGGCCCATACCCAGCAAAACAAGGTCCAACATGCTTACATATTATTCATAGGGATGTGGCCCTAAATTCTCAGCACCACCATGAGAGGGTGAAAAGGAGAGGCCCTGTGGGACTTTTCCCCTTCTTGGTATATTTGGAATAAATGCTGCTGACTTTACTTTTGTATGTGGTCTCATGGAGATAGGCTGAGCAGTATTCAGCCCTTTATTTGTAACCCACAGGGATACAAAATGTCGGACACAGGTCAGCCGTAGGATGTGGTATTCACAAGGGAAGAATGGCTATCCCCAGAGAGCTATTTCCTGAGTGTTCTTCGAGAAAATACTAGGGCAGATTTTTTCAAAGAGTATCAACATAACCGCCAGGTTTGTGCTTGCAGTTAATTAAGCCTGGGTTTACGATGCTGTGTGGACGCTGAAGCACGGGCTTGAAAACATCAAGTCTGCAAGGCTGGGTCCCACAGACCTGAATTTACACTGCAGTGTAGATGTACCCTCTGATGCTACATGATTAGATAGGAAGTGGTTGGGTATTTTTCCAAAAGCCCATTGAGTCAAGAAGAAATAACAAAGGAAATGAAACCTAAAAAAAATGAGAGAGAGAGAGAGAGATTCAGGTATTACGTAGATTGTAATGGTAAGACTAAGAGCAATAAACAGAATAGGTGGTCCTGGAAAATGCAGCCTCAACAGCAGCCCAGCACCTCCTAGCAGCACAAAGAAGCATTGGTTCAGTACTGATGTAGAGGGACGTGATTAGTGTAGGATAAATGAATCCCCACACCAGTTCCTACATGTCTCCTATCCAAGTAGTGACCCAGCCTGACGTGTGACGTCCAGCACTATCTCTGCATGAGACGATATGGGTGCATTTTACAGGTTAAACAATGATTCCATTTACCATACAGGCCATCAGATGCTCTTAGTAGCAGATTTGATTCTGTATGGGCACTTTATGTACAAAGGGCCAATTCTACCAGGTGCTCAGCATCCTCGGCTTTTATTGATGTCATTGGGGGGAGCGGTCAAAGGTTCTGAGTGCCCCACAGGATTGGGCCCCAAATGCATACAGGTTTGGCTAGCAGGGACACTCAGTAACGCACAGGACTGGGTCCTAATATGCAAGGCATCAGATACCAAATTATCTAGTCCCTTTAACATGTAATTTCAAAGGCAAAGAACCTCTGGTCTCTATGTAGTGGGGTCCCAATCTCCCAGTCATATAAAATGCTAGGCTAATTGGTCTGGTAGGGAAAAGAGAAAGTTCTGTGTTTGATAAATTAATCAGTGAGCGCTGCTGTACATTTGCCACTAAAATCCCTAATTAGACATAAAATGCTGAAGAATAGGATTTTTTTTTTAAGCCAGAAGTTTATTTTTTAATTGAAGGGACAACTTTTTGATCCTCCATTAGTGGGGATGGAAGAAAGGCTTTTGAACGTAAGCAGCACCCCAGCCGCTGCTTAGCATCTGAGAGATTCAACCCTGCACTTTGGGTGAATCCCACGAGCCTATCAATACTTAGCATAAACCTACTAAAAGGATCAAACTGGCATTCACGCAAACCAGAATCCCTGAAACCGCAAAAGCTTTTAATCCGCGACTGCTTGTAAGAGGATAGCATCTCATTAGCAGTCTAGACTAATCATCAATGGTTAGTTTATAAAAGGGCAGTTATCAATAAAGCAAGTGAAGTCTGAAATGCTGATAGGGTCAGGAATTAATTGAAAGGTCTGGTTTAATTGCCCTGTTGTCCGTTTCCCTTCCCTAATTTTTTAATGGCTCCTGAAGCTTTTGGTAACTGATAAAGGGAGCAAGCTTTAGAAGCAACAGTAGAGACAAACCGATTCCTTAAAATAACATTTAAAATAACAATTAAGAAAATGAAGCCAAGGCAGACAGGGGTATCATATAAGAATCCTCTTACTGTGCTCTTGTAAGTTTCAGATGGAGCTGGCACTTATCTGGATCCTTAGGCAATGATATAGGGCAGCTGGAAGTCAAGGTGAAATGCCATTTATATTCTTTCATTAACCCTCCCAGGCCTGTCATTAAATATGGCAGGCTTAGCATTTTTCGCTCCAAATGAAAGAGCACTGCTAATCCCAGTAGGCTAGAATTTTTTCAGTGCCTATGTTGATGAACAAGACAAGGTCAGCAATTTTCAGTTTATTGACAGAACTCTGTTTACCTTTAGAAGTATTAAAATGGTCTTTCGTGTGCTTTAGGGCAGAACTGTGACCAAAACAAAAAGGGCGAGGGTTCTGAGACGCATTGGCATTATGCTTCCTGAAGTATTAATTTTTCTTTCACTTTCCAAAGGAGAAGGAGATATTTTGTGATCAGAAAATGGTTTTAATAAGAAAAGGACTTTAACAAACGTAGCAGCATGCAGCAGATGTAGCCAAAGACAACAGAAGCGGCACAATAGAGACACAGCAAAAACCACAGCAAAGCATCCATTCAGAGTGAAACATGGGCTATGGTTTAAGAAATGTGTATGGTTGGAAGGTTTGGTTTTTTGTTTTTTTTTTTAAGAAAGAGTGAATATAAGTAATAAACTGGCTGTCTGATCTAGATTTTAGTGTGGGAAACAGAACTAGCCATTTGAAATCTGTCACTAATGGCAATTACTGAATGGCCACAACCAAGCATCGCTTATGTTTATAAAACCGAATGGCTCTGTTAATGAACAGCCCTGTTGAGGGAGCCAGGCCTCAGTCCAGGAGAAATTAGACTGGATTCTCTTTTAACCACGGCTGTCACCTGGAATGAGTTTCATATGAAAGGTTAGTCCTTTAAGGGCTTGTCTTCACTAGGGGGAAAAAAGGTGTATTCTTAACTTGAGTTAGTTAACATGAGATAACTAACGTGAGATAAAATCCTAGTGAAGACAAGGCAGTTAGCTGTGGTTTTAACATGAGTTAGCAGGTTGAGGTAAACCATAGGTTCCCCTATAATCTTTACCTTGACCTACTATCTCATGTAAAACTGCAAACTTCCTTGTCTTCACTATGATCATCAATGACAGATCATGGCATAGATAGTACACTCAGTTTGCAGATGATACTAAGTTGGGAGGGGTTGCGAGTGCTTTGGAGGAGAGGATTGAAACTCAAAATGATCTGGACAAATTGGAGAAATGGTCTGAAGTAAATAGGATAAAATGTAACAAGGACAAATGCAAAGTACTCCACTTAGGAAGTAACAATCAGTTGCACACATACAAAATGGGAAATGACTGCCTAGGAAGGAGTACTGCGGAAAGGGATCTGGGGATCATAGTGAATCACAAGCTAAATATGAGTCAACAGTGTAACGCTGTTGCAAAAAAAAGCAAACATCATTCTGGGATGTATTAGCAGGAGTGTTGTAAGCAAGACACGAGAAGTAATTCTTCTGCTCTACTGAGCAGTGAGCATCACCTGGCACATTGGAAAGTTGGCGCCTGTAGCTCCAGCCCTGGAGTCAGTGCCTATACAAGGAGCCGCATATTAACTTCTGAAGGGCCGCATGTGGCTCCGGAACCACAGGTTGGCCACCCCGTCCTATACTCTCAATCTACGTATCTGAACTTCTGTATCTTTGGTAGTGGTTGGTTCCCCCAGTTTTAGTCTCATTGTCAATTACATTGTTTGTATTGTGATAGACCCAGGCCAGTTGGGTACTGCAGAATAGCAGAAGGCAGATATACTGGTCACTGGATTAACAGTTTTCTGTTCCCTGACTGACCAGAGCAGGGGCTGCTCCAGGCTAATGAGAACACCTGACTCCAATTAACCTGCAAAGAGTCAGGAGAGGCCATTAAGCTAATGTGACCACCTGACTCTAATTAAGGCCCCGCTGATACTATAAAAAGGGCTCACGCCAGTCAAGCAGAGGAGAGCCAGGGGAGAAGAAGTACGGCTGAAGGGCTGGT
This sequence comes from Terrapene triunguis, assembly GCF_002925995.2. Classification (NCBI taxonomy): domain Eukaryota; kingdom Metazoa; phylum Chordata; order Testudines; family Emydidae; genus Terrapene; species Terrapene triunguis. The sequence goes on along the minus strand of NW_020664409.1, from coordinate 101,116,950 downwards.
TAATGAAGACATCCTCAAGTTACTGATAAGGGAGCCCTAAGGTAAGGGAGAAGCAGGAGAGCTGTGGGGAAGTGGCCCAGGGAAATGTAGCAACTCTGGCAGTGAAAGGTTGGCTGCCAACAGCTGCTACCATTAGGGTCCCTGGGCCAGAACCCGGAGTAGAGAGTGGGCCCGGGTTCCCCCCAACCCACCACTACAGGAACACCTCCTGGGAGGGGAAGTCAGGCCCCTGTCAGGACAGGAGGCTAAACTGTTCTGAAATAAGCCCTAGAGACAACAGAGACTGTGGGAGTTCTCTCACCAACCTCCTTGCTGGCCTATGATGAAAAGGGCTCAGTAGACTGTAAACCTGGCCCTAGAGAGAGAAGGGCTACGTGGAGGGTTGCAGTGAGCTACTGAGGCTAGCATATACCGCCAAGAAGTGCAGGACCCATGGGGGCAAGGTCAGAGCTCTGCCACAGTATATATAATATCTAAAATGTGTATTCATTATATATATATATTTTTTTTGACATGGTATTAAAGGTCTCCTTATATTTGTACTGTCATAAATTACTTCTGTCCTAACATTACAATATGGGTCCCTCTTATCATAGTCATCACTTTGGGAATGTTGTTGAGTTGAAGTTGTTTTTTTGTTTGTTTTTTTTTTGGTTTTTTTTTTTTTTATCATAGCATCCTTCTTGCAGACCTGAACTGACATCAATTTGCCATTGTCTTGACATCTTAAAGTTGTTTCTTATAAAACTTGCACTGGTGTCACTTTGTTTCAAGCTGATATTGTCACAGTGTCTCCCTGGATTTGTACTGACAATTTATTTTCATTTTGACATAATGTCATCTACACAGACCTTTGCTGGCATCTCTCGTAAATAAAAAGCAATTTTGTTCCATAAACTAACTGAGCTTGCTCAGTAGTTAGCTTTCTGACTTCAGTATCTCAGCTTTTAATTTTATTTAGGCTTATAGAGACATTTTAAAAGTGCCTTTCCAATGCTCTCGGTGCCTTTGCCATAAATTGCAATAAAAGAAATAAAGACTGCCCTCATAAAAAGGCTTAAAAATATTGAAATGAACTGGCCAGTGTGTTTGCAGCAGCGCCATCTACTGGATAGATTCAGGACTGTCCAGCTGTTCAGTCCTGTACTGTGGAGAGCTAATGGAGAGTTTCTTTTTTAGTTCAAATGGCAGGTCTCATGTTTTTGGAACTGGGTGATCTGAGTTATGCCTCAGATCTTGCTGAGAAATTCCAAGTGGCTTTGCACAGGAGCAATCATAGGGTATGTCTACACTGCAATCCAAGATGTGATTTCAGCTTGGATAGACATATCCGCTTCACCCATGCTAACTTGTCTAAAAATAGCAGTGTAGCTGCAGTGATGTGGGCTTCAGCCACACAAGTAGGTACTCCAGGCTCACTGATGTGGTTGTACAGCCCTCACTGGGGCTGGTGGCCCCACAACTACACTGCTATTTTTAGCCATGGGTGAAGCTAGTGCAGGTATGTCTACCCGAGTTGCAATCACACCTGAGATTACAATATAGACATACCCACAGAGTCCTGAATCCACAAATTTGTTGCACTATATCTTTTTGCAGTACCAAAATGAGGGAAAGGCTCTACTTTCAGGTTACTGAGGTGGTTGCTCAGCTGTTGTGGACATTTTTCTGTGAGCCAGACTGTCACATTACCTTTTTCTCAGGTTTGTTCTTTTTCTTAAGTCCAAAGAAAAATTGTGAGGTACAATTCTTCATCCAATCCCAACTCCCCACGTGTCCTCTTCCAGAGGAGCCATGGAGAGACACTATGCAACATGATTAAAGTTCAGGAGACATTATCCGCTTGTTGTAGGGTGAGCTCTCTCACGTGGATATGAAATACTGCTAGGATTATCCATGTTCCTGGCTGGGGTGTCCTGTATATCTGATTTTGCAGGCGCCATTGCTGACCAGAGTATAGGCACAATTTAATGAGACATTTGCAGTGTCAGTATGTTTCAGTTTTGTGGTAAATGCAAAGAGTAGCTTAGCCCTTAAGGATCTCCAAAATTGCTCAATCAGCATATAGATACTGGGGAAAGGAATTTGTGAAGTATTATTTAAAAGATTAGATAGTTATATGAATAATAAGGTCTATAGTTATATTAGATAAGGGAAAAATAAGATGTATAATCCCCATGAAGGTGTCCTCCAGTTAGAGATTCTTAAATCCTGAAACAAAGTTTTATCTCTCTTCCAATACTTTTTTAGCATTATCTATTATAATGCTGGATATTCTTGTTATCCTGATAAGCATCCAATCCACCTTTGAATCCTACTAAGTTCTTGGCCTCAGCAACATCATGTGGCAATGAGTTCCACTGAATAATTACAAGCTATGTGAAAAAGTCTTTCCCTCGATCAGTTTTGAATTTGACTATCACTAATCTGTCTAAAAGGAAACCATAAATCACTGGAGATAGCACTATATGTTGGATTAAGCATGAGAGACAGGACCTTCAGAGGTTTAGCCCACCTCTGCCATGGACTCATTATGTGACCAGCCCCACTTCTGCCATGGACTCATCACTCACATAGAGCAATTTTTGGAAGTGGCTTCTAATTATGGATGCTGTAGTAGGAAGAGAGCTGGAGACATAAGTCCTTGTATCAGAGGCCTGGTATGAGGCAGAACCTGATCACAGAATCTGGCAAGAACAGGGCTAATAATGCAGAAACACACATTCCTAAGAAGTGCTAAGCACAGTGTACTCATGCAAACACATTCTGATATCAAGTGGTACCAGAACATCCCAACATCAAGGATGGTACAAAAACATTCCCCAAGGATAACAGGAACACACTGACCCCTCCTAAAAGATAAGGTTAGGATGAGAGTACATAATAGAAATGTTTTAATCAAACCAACATGTACAAGGTGATGGATAATAACTAGCCACATTAGGGGGCAGTAACTAACTATATCAGAGGCAGTACTAACTTGTTTGTATTGGGGTATAAAGATGCATCTCAGAGGGAGTATCTTTGTCCAGCCGAGGGGGAAATGGAAAGTTCCGCCATTCACTGAGCTGCATCCATTGTCACAGGCATACATGTCTTAGTATCCTCAAAGAGTCTGCCGGGTGCTATTACCATGCTTTGTTGACAATAAACCTGGTCTGGTGCCTTCGTACCTTAACAGATCTTGTGGTCATTGGATGGTTCACTTAAGGGAGGGTTCTCAAACTGAGGGTTGGGACCCCTCAGGGGGTCACAAGGTTATTACATGGGGGGGGTCACGAGCTGTCAGCCTCCACCCCAAACCCTGCTTTTCCTCCAGCATTTATAATGGTGTTAAATATATAAAAATGTGTTTTTAATTTATAAGGGGGTCGCACTCAGAGGCTTGCTATGTGAAAAGGGTCACCAGTACAAAAGTTTGAGAACCACTGACTTAAGGTCTCCTGTGCCGGTTGTCTGTGCAGAGCTGGGGTAGCACACCGGAAGAACACACACATGCAGCCAAACATCTAACCACAGATGCCTAACATTAAGCAGGTAGGGCTCTGATTTTTCAGAGGTGCTGATCAGCCACAGATCCCACTGGAATCAACTGAAGTTGTTGAAGCTTAGCATGTCTGGAAAGTACACCATAGGTTTATGTAGGTGATCCAAATTAGGCCATTTTTGAATATTTGTGCCTAAAGCTCCATCTGCCTCAGTTTCCCAGCCTAGGAAATGGGAATATGAATACTTACCTACTTCTAAATGTTATCGTTTAGGATTCTTTATTTAATGCCTATACAACATTCTGAAAATTTGAAACACTACATGATTGTTAAGAATTGTTGCTGTCAACTCCGATGATGATGGTAGCACAAATTCTACTTCAATTCAGTGTTTAGGGAAAAAAAATCTTGGACTAGAAAAATAAAATCAACAATAATTAATTGCTTCAATATTTCTCATGGTCACACCCGCACCACAGGAAATTAATTTCCATTCATAGTGCAGATGCAAGAGAGGAGATGGAAGGGGAATAAATTAATTTGGCTGATGGATATTCTGCAGTTTAATACCAATATTAATCTTTTTTAAATAGAGATATTGGGAATGACATCCAGATTCAAAACTTATGTGGTGAAATTTGACACTTTATGAAATTGACATTATTCTGGGGATGAGGGCATTTCAACCTTTCCATCATTTACATTAGCAAACAAAAGCAGAGAATCAAATATTTTGGAGCTAAGATTTCAGTTCCTCTGGCTGATATATACAGTTGTCAATTTCCATTGCTGTTTGGTAGTAGTCAGGAAGATTTAGCAAGATGGTTGTGTTTGCTATTGACTCTGTATGGAAAGATGAGCTTTTTTCTAATATGCTCTGAGCCCAGAGAAGTGAAATAGAGTTTTGGGTGCACAAGAATCCAGGAGTGGGTTCTGTATTGCTTATAGACATTAGCTTTTCTCTGTAGAGAAAGGATATTAAGCCTTGAAGTATGCCAAAGGAGGAGAAGAGCCTGCCTTCCCATGCTAACAGTTTAGAATATTGCCTGCAATGGTCAGGCTGGGACAGCTCACAACACCTCAAATGGAAGTAGGTGGCTTCTATTTTGTGCTCCAGCATCCGAGTTTTCATTTACAAAATATTACGCTTCTAGTCCTTATGGTTGTGAAGATGAGCTTCAGCCTGTGGACTGAATGCAAATTGATGAAGCCATGTTTTCCTGAGACTACAGAAACAATGAGGAGTCCTTGTGGCACCTTAGGGTATGTCTACACTACGGGATTAATCTGAATTTACAGAATTCGAATTTTGGAAACAGATTGTATAAAGTCGAATGTATGCGGCCACACTAAGCACATTAATTCGGCGGTGTGCGTCCATGTACCGGGGCTAGCGTCGATTTCTGGAGTGTTGCATTGTGGGTAGCTATCCCATAGCTATCCCATAGTTCCCGCAGTCTCCTCCGCCCATTGGAATTCTGGGTGAGATCCCAATGCCTGATGGGGCCAAAAACATTGTCGCGGGTGGTTCTGGGTACATCCTCCCCCCTCTCCAGGGAAGCAACGGCAGACAACTGTTTCGCGCCTTTTTTCTGGGTGAACAGTGCAGACGCCATACCATGGCAAGCATGGAGCCCGCTCAGCTCAAGATAGCAGTCATGAACATTGTAAACACCTCGCGCGTTATCGTGCAGTTTATGCTGAACCAGAACCTGCAAAACCAGGTGGCGAGGAGTAGGCTACGGTAGCGCGGCGGCGAGAGGGATGAGGACATGGACATGGAATTCTATCATACCGCGGGTCCCGGTGCTTTGGAGATCATGCTGTTAATGGGGCAGGTTATAGCCGTGGAACGCCGATTCTGGGCCCGGGAAACAAGCACAGACTGGTGGGACCGCATAGTGTTGCAGGTGTGGGCCGATTCCCAGTGGCTGCGAAACTTTCGAAAGCATAAGGGCACTTTCATGGAACTTTGTGACTTGCTTTCCCCTGCCCTGAAGCGCCAGAATACCAGGATGAGAGCAGCCCTCACAGTTGAAAAGCGAGTGGCGATAGCCCTGTGGAAGCTTGCAATGCCAGACAGCTACCGGTCAGTCGGGAATCAATTTGGAGTGGGCAAGTCTACTGTGGGGGCTGCTGTGATGCAAGTAGCCAAAGCAATCACTGAGCTGCTGCTACGAAAGGTAGTGACTCTGGGAAATGTGCAGGTCATAGTGGATGGCTTTGCTGCAATGGGATTCCCTAACTGTGGTGGGGCGATAGATGGAACCCATATCCCTATCTTGGCACCGGAGCACCAGGGTACCCAGTACATAAACCGCAAGGGGTACTTTTCAATGGTGCTGCAAGCACTTGTGGATCACAAGGGACGTTTCACCAACATCAACGTGGGGTGGCCAGGAAGGATTCATGACACTCGTGTCTTCAGGAACACTACTCTGTTTAAATGGCTGCAGCAAGGGACTTACTTCCCGGACCAGAAAATAACCATTGGGGATGTTGAAATGCCTATAGTTATCCTTGGGGACCCAGCCTACCCCTTAATGCCATGGCTCATGAAGCCATACACAGGCAGCCTGGACAGGAGTCAGGAGCTGTTCAACTACAGGCTGAGCAAGTGCAGAATGGTGGTAGAATGTGCATTTGGACGTTTAAAAGGTCGCTGGCGCTCGTTACTGACTCGGTCAGACCTCAGCCAAACCAATATCCCCATTGTTATTGCTGCTTGCTGTGTCCTCCACAATCTCTGTGAGAGTAAGGGGGAGACCTTTATGGCGGGGTGGGAGGCTGAGGCACATCGCCTGGCTGCTGATTATGCACAGCCAGACACCAGGGCGATTAGAAGATCACACCAGGAAGCGCTGCGCATCAGAGAAGCTTTGAAAACCAGTTTCATGACTGGCCAAGCTACAGTGTGAAAGTTCTGTTTGTTGAAAACCCGCCCCCTTGATTGACTCATTCCCTGTAAGCAAACCACCCTCCCCCCTTAAATCACAGCTTGCTTTGAAAGGAAATAAAGTCACTATCGTTTAAAAATCATGTATTCTTTATTAATTGATTATAAACATAGGGAGAGAACCGACAAGGTAACCCGGGTGGGGTTTGGGAGGAGGATAGGAGGCAAGTAAAAGGCCACTGAAAAAATTCAATATAATGACAGCCTTTTAGTTGGGCTGTCCACTGGCGTGGAGTGGGAGGGTGCACGGAGCTTCCCCCCCCCGCGCATTCTTACACGTCTGGGTGAGGAGGCTATGGAACATGGTGAGGGGGGTGGGAGGTTATACAGCAGCTGCAGCGGCACTCTGTTATCCTGCTGCCGTTCCTGAAGCTCCACCAGATGCCGGAGCATGTCCGTTTGATCATGCAGCAGCCCCAGCGTTGCAGCCTGCCACCTCTCATCTCAAGCGTCCCTCATGACCTCACGTTCACTGGCATCTTTCCTGTACTTAGATACCGTGTCCTTCCACTCATTCAAATGAGCTCTTTCATTGCGGGTGCATTCCATTATTTCTGAGAACATCTCGTCTCGCGTCCTCTTTCTCCGCCGCCTTATCTGAGATAGCCTTTGGGACGGAGGAGGGAGGCTTGAAAAATTTGCAGCTGCTGGAGGGATGGAAAAAAGGAGAGAAGTTTTTAAAAAGATACATTTTACAGAACAATGCTTATACTCTTTCACGGTGAACAACACTATTCACATTACATAGCACATGTGATTTCAGTACAAGGTCGCATTTTCCATCTTAACTTTGAGTGCCTGTGGCTTTGGTGTTAGAGATCACAGACGCAGATCCGGGCAACAGAATTCGGCTTGCATGCGGCCATGGTAAGCCATTGTCTTTCGGCTTCTGTGCCCTCCTTTCCCACATACCAAGCAAAGCCCACTGACTGCTGCGGTTTTCCTGTTAACCTTAAGCAGCAGAAAACAAATTAACCCCCCCCCCCCT
>NW_020664409.1:101101105-101109418 GCF_002925995.2 Terrapene triunguis | reverse complement strand
CTTGGCTAACTGCAGGGAAGGATTTCTTTTCAGCCACAGGCAAACAGCCCAGTAGGAACGGCCACCTCTGTCCCCTTAATTAAATTCCCGTATTTCAATCAGATTACCATGAGCGATATCACTCTCCTGAGGATTACACAGTGAGATAAAGAATGGATGTTGCTTGAATGCCAGCAAACACCGGGACCATACGCTGCCAGGCTTTGTCATGCAATGATACCAGATTACTTGCTACTAGCATGGCGTGGTCAAGTGTCCTACCATGGAGGACGGAATAAGGCTGTACTGCCCAGAAACCTTCTGCAAAGGCTTTTGGAGTACCTCCAGGAGATCTTCATAGAGATGTCCCTGGAGGATTTCCGCTCCATCCCCAGACACGTTAACAGACTTTTCCAGTAGCTGTACTGGCCGCGAATACATCCCAAGTCCTCAGGGCAAATTAATCATTAAAAAACGCTTGTTTTTAAACCATGTCTTATATTTTAAAAGGTAAACTCACCTGAGGTCCCTTCCATGGGGTCATGGTCTTGGGTACTGGCTTGGGAGGGTACTTCAGTAAGGCTGAGAAAGATCCTGACTGTTGGGGAGAACAGAGTGCTGTGTGCTCTCCGCAAGCTCGTCGTCGTCCTCCTCCTCCTCTTCCCCATCCACAGAATCCTCAGGTGTGGCTGATGAGATTACCCCCGCCTCAGAATCCACAGTCAGAGGTGGGGTAGTGGTGGCGGCCCCCCCTAGAATTGCATGCAGCTCAGCGTAGAAGCGGCATGTCTGTGGCTCTGAGCCGGAGCGACCATTTGCCTCCTTTGTTTTCTGATAGGCTTGTCTGAGCTCCTTGACTTTCATGCAGCACTGCTCTGAGTCCCTATTGTGGCCTCTCTCCATCATGCCCTTGGAGATTTTTTCAAAAGTTTTGGCATTTCGTCTTTTCGAACAAAGTTCTGCTAGCACTGAATCCTCTCCCCATATAGCGATCAGATCCAGTACCTCCCGTACGGTCCATGCTGGTGCTCTTTTTTGATTATCGGCCTGCATGGTTACCTGTGCTGATGAGCTCTCTGTGGTCACCTGTGCTCTCCTGTGCTGGGCAAACAGGAAATGAAATTCAAATGTTCACGGGGCTTTTCCTGTCTACCTGGCCAGTGCATCAGAGTTCAGATTGCTGTCCAGAGCGGTCACAATGGTGCACTGTGGGATAGCTCCCGGAGGCCAATACCATCGAATTGGAGCCACACTAACCCTAATTCGAAATGACAATATCGATTTCGGCGCTACTCCGCTCGTCGGGGAGGAGTACAGAAATCGATTTTAAGAGCCCTTTATTTCAAAATAAATGGCTTCGTTGTGTGGACGGGTGCAGGGTTAACTTGATTTAACGCTGCTAAATTTGAATTAAACTCATAGTGTAGACCAGGCCTTAGAGACTAACACATTTATTTGAGCATACGCTTTCGTGGGCTAGAACCCACTTCGTCAGATGCATGGAGTGGGTTCTAGCCCACGAAAGCTTATGCCCAAATAAATGTGTTAGTCTCTAAGGTGCCACAAGGACTCCTCATTGTTTTTGCTGATACAGACTAACACGGCTACCCCTCTGAAACCTGAGTCTACAGAGAGCCTGAAACAAACGTTCTGAGAGGGATGCCCATTTGTCTAAATGGGATGTTCATTCTAGAGCCTAATGATGGTGATTTAAATGTCAACATCATTACCTATTTCACTGCAGATCAAGGCACCCAAGAAAAAAGGATAGTAGTTGTCTTATGAAGTTCAGTATAATCTACTGTTCGTGGCGTTTTATACTAGTCTTTCTGACATAAATCCGAGTAACTTCACTGAAGGGGCAGCATCAAAGGTAAACTTTAATGTGCAGGCTACTTAGTGGAGCTGATGGCATTATTCTTGATTTACTGGTGTGATCACTGCATGTCAACATCTGGGTGAATGGAGACAATGTTATACATTTTATAAATAACTCTTTGGACTTTGGTACCCTTCAATGGGAAAACCCTCACATTATCTTAGTTTGCGTCATGTGCAATATGTAAGTGAAGTTATTCCAATCTGACACAAGCAGCATCTGGCCCTCTGTTTATACATCACTAAACCTGGAGCAGAAAACGTGTCATTCCAACTCTCTGTTTCACATTCCATTTATGACAGATGTTCATGTTTTAAGGATAACATTAAATACATTGTTAAAAGCACCTAAAGCATATTTTATGAAGAGGCTGTTCTGTTCCTTTTTCACCCAGTGTTTCATAGTCCCCACATTTAAATCTGCTTCAGTGTTTACTTTGTGGAGCCCTATAGATACCAAATGCTTGGCTTTTGGGACACACAGGATACGTTCTCATTTGAGTCATTGCAATCTGTTTTGACCTTCCCATGCAGCACTGTGACACCTTGAGATAAGATACTTTGCTTTAAATAAAGGTATTGGTGAGCCCACTCTTGCACCTTGAAAAGATTATTAATTTACCATAGCAAATGACCTAATGGTTTGATATTCCTTTCTATGCAGCCTGTGTCAAGAGAAAGCACTGTAACATAAGAGGAAATCTGTGGGCATGAAATAGAGAAACAAGGCTAGAGAAATTTATTCAGAAATCTTGGGAAGGTATCTGTAGCGCCTGAGATCCATGCAACAGAATTTAAAATCACGCCTGAAGTGTACATCAGGCCATGCTGGGGGAATAAGGCCCAGATTTTTGATGATATTAAGTCATCTCACTTGGCGTTAGACCGCTAAATACCTTTAAAAATCTGGGTCTAAGTGTATAGCTGGACCAAATCCCAGACATGCTGTTGGTGGGAATGTTCTCTTATTAGGGATTGTTTGAAGGGTTATGCAGTGATTTATCAGTTCAAAATGTGGACCTGGAACGTTACCTATTGTTAGGAGATCTGGGGTACCTGATTTAGCACAAAGTTGTCCCGGATTGAGCTTATTGGCTGCTTCCAGGTGTATTCTTCTTTTGTCAGGGTGACGATCATCCTGTCTCATTTTTTTTTTTTTATGTGGTGATTCAAAAGACTGGCATTTCTGCTGTTGGGGGGAAAAATATCAGCCAGAGTAAAGAATCCAGTGTTAGATAAAAATTTATCTAGGCATTTATATTGGGCAATTTATTCAGCTTGGTATCTGGGTGCTTATGGAGACCCTTTCCAAAATGTTTCCATACAGGGCAGCTCGCAAAAAGGAAACAGATGTGTCAGAAATTGTTTGGGAACTTTATATCCTCCTCTTTGATACTGAACTCAATCTATAGTGGAGGCAGAAAGGGAAAGAGGCCCATACGTTTTGGTTAACTAAGGGAGACAAGGAGGTGCAGTGAGAATGGATCAGTTAGAAACCTGTTAGCACTGAATGACAATGTCTGTTGTATAGATTTCATTTTTACCCATTAATATTAATGGATCTTCGTGTAATATTTTGGGTATATATTGGTATCTAGTTGTTTTGAAATACAATGACATTTTAAGAAGAAATGTATGACCATAATATTAATAGACATCCACTGTTGATGTTAGAGTTAGCATATCTTTGGCAAGATTATTTATTTAGAAGTATAGGAATACTAAAGAGGCTGCTTATCCTTATACTCTAGGTGCCCTTGTACATAAGTAAGAGCAGCAGTACAATTTCAGATAACCCAGTAAATAACTTAAAATCTCAAATCTTTCTCCCACTCTCAGAATTCCCCACTCTTTCCATTACAATTTCTGTCCCACCATTTTCAAATGCCTGGGGGGGAAATAAGCTTTTCATGTGCCCTAAAGAATCCTGTATTTGCCTGTCGGTGCTCTGGCTGCTAAGCATGGGTCACATTCCTTACTTCTGTGGAGTAGTACTTTACAGCTCAACGGCTCACGTTGATTTCAGTGGTGACAGAATATGGCTTATTGTCACTGGAAATTTGTCACTAATTATGGTGCTTCCAGCCCCTCCCCCCAAAATACCTAGCATTGATGTTCATGTCCCTGTCAGCTCTTCAAAGAACAGCCTACAGTTGAAAAGAAGGGAGATGTTATTAGCCAATATTGTACACAAGGGTTAAAAGTAATGTATTCTGCCTTCCTCCCAGTGGACGATACATTATACTTCAGCAGCCTCATCAAGAAGGTATTTGCGGTGTTTTCATAAATGCAGAGCAGTCAACTGGCTTATTCAGCTGAGCTCTAAGAAATCATGAGTATTTTTTTATTATTATTATTTATTATAACCCATTGAGTATTTTTTCTTCCATTTGACAAAATAAAGCAATAATGACTTTCTGTTTACTGGCTCAAGAATATCCAGGGGTGACACGGGATTTTTTATAATGAAAAAATACTAAGAGGCACAGCCAGTTTTGGCTGGGGTAAATTATGAAAGCAATTCTCCCAAACAAAATTCATAAGTTGCAAACATGCTGCCACTGCAAAAAAAAAAAAAAAAAAAAAAAAAAAAAACCAAGATTTGTAATGGGCACTTTGGTAAAGATTTATGGGGTCATGTGGTTGTTGCTGACAGATATTGGGACCTGGTGACTTTACTGCTTCTTTGCCACTTTTGACTGAAAGATCACACGCAACTTGTTAATTTATGTTGCCTCCCTGCGATGCTCTGGAAGTGGGGCAGTGAGAACGTTGTCAGCTTTCTCTGGAGGCAAATAATTTTTGGGGGGCGAAAGGGATATAACCAGGAGAAATAATATTCTGAAATCAAAGTTACCACCAACATTAATGGTCTAGGGCTTACAAGAAGTTACAAAGATACAAGAGGTACAAAGATAAACAAGGCAGACTGCTTGCATGTTCTTCAATCAGTCTGGGTGAAATTTGCCCACGTGCAAAGGGCCCATAGAAAGCCCTATTTAAGCTACAAAGCCCTATAACGGGCCCACATAAAACCCTATTTAAGCTCTTAACTTGGAGCTAAGGTGGTTTGGAGGCTCTTGTGCAATCCCCCTTCACTGGGGTGAATTTCACCTTGTGTTTTTAAAACACCCATTGACATCAGTGGACATCCTTCATAGTACAAGAGACCAATCAGTGATTGAGGTTCAGAGATCTGCAGTGAAGATCAGAAAAGGGACTTGTGTCTATTGTGTATAACTGATACCACCTCTGTAACATACCACAATGCCTTTTCCTTTCACCCCTTACTTGTCTGTGTTACAGATTATTGTTCTTAGTTTCTCCATTTATAAAAAGCATCACTGGCCCCATCAAGAAGAGAATGGACACATCTGACTATATTATGTAATAGGAGTTTCTTTTTTTATGTGCTCCGAGAAACTATGAAACTATGTTCTGTTTGACCATATGCAAAGTTTACAATGGTTTCTTAGGCCTGGTCTACACTAACCCCCCAAGTCAAAGTAAGGTACGCAACTTCAGCTACGTGAATAACGTAGCTGAAGTCGACATACCTTACTTCGAACTTACCGCGGTTCAGACGCGGTCCACACGCGGCAGGCAGGCTCCCCCGTCGACTCCGCGGTACTCCTCTCGTTGAGCTGGAGTACCGCAGTCGACGGCGAGCACTTCCTGGTTCGATTTATCGCGTCCAGACCAGACGCGATAAATCGAACCAGGAAGTTCGATTTCCAGCCACCGAACTAGCGGCTAAGTATAGACAAACCAGAAAGGAACCACAAATCAAGACATACTGCAACGTGAGATTCAGAAGAAGAACAGGAAACTCAACACGAAGCAAACGTTTCATTAATAGTGGGTCCCAAATCAAACAGCAGCCATGCCCTACAGGAATCCACATCCAGAAGTGAATAGTTTACAACCTACTTTAGGACAAGATGAGGATTACAGTGATTGGAACACATGGCTACATGCACTCTCTGCACAGTTTAGCTGATTTCAAGTCATTCAAATGGTTGGTTTGTTTTTGGTAGGGACACAGACTAGATGACCCAAAGGGTCTCCTCAGTCACTGATTTCTATGGACCTCAACAGGAAGGCTTTTGCTTACATCCCTGAGTCCTGCAGCCTGGTTTGGTGGTTGTCTGCTGACATCCTGGGGCGGGCTATGATCTAAGTCAGGAGAGAAGCCTGATGTGATCAGCACATGCTGCCTTCAGTGCCCTAGAGCATCAGGCAAACTGTTCACCTCGGCACAAACCCTGTACCCAGCTCTGTGAGCATGAAGAACTCCTAGCACAGCAGAACTGCCGTGGTTCTGCTGCACACAGATGGGTGATGCTGGACACCCATGCAGAGGGCATACACGCACTGCAAATAGCAAAGCACAGCTATCCGGATCACCTAGTGCAGCAGCAGATTACAGCTATTTGAGGTGGGACAGGGAACTGCCATGGCCTTTCTCTGATACGGCGTAGGAGGAGGCCACAGAATCTGGAAGGGCGTCTGTGGCGTGTCTATACTCACTCCAGTGCTATGGCCTGGCTGAGAAGAGCATTCCACCTCCTCTCTCCCCAGGGGAGATCCCAAATGCACGATCCAGCTGTCCAGGCTGATCTCTAGGAAGAGAATTTGGGCCTTAGATATTCAAGTTGGTTGGAAATTTAAACTCATTGGAGTAGATGGTCTGTCTAACCCACAAGAAGAAAGTGAAGAGACATCACATGGTAAATAGTGTGGCCTATGCATGAAATCCAGGCTCAACACAGACGTGTCCGGGTTTCCCAAGTACAACTAAATCATTAATATTGGACCAGATCCACAGCCGGTGTAAATCGGCCCAGCTTCATTAAAGCCAATGGAGCAACTCAGATTTATGCTGAGGATCTTGTCCACTAAATCTCTTGCTCTGGCATCCACATTCCCACAGTTTATTTGATAGGATGAATAAACCATGTTTGCATTTGATAAAACAGAAATTCAGCTATTATCAGCAGGCAGCTGTACTCAAGGACAAAAACCTTCCCATCCTTTGTATGAGGGAAAATGTTACTTGAAGTCACTATAAATTGGCTGCTTACAAAAACTAGGAATGATAGGCCTAATGAAACAAAAAATAGCCTTCATAGAGCATTGCTGCTTCCAAAACAACACCATGGAAATGCAGCAACTTCTGGGGTTGAAGGGGACAACTAGAGCTGCTAAAAAAAAAAAAAAAAAAAAAAAAATAAGCATTTCCATCCCATGGGAAATTTTGATACCTTCCATTGAAACAAATTCTTTTGAGACTCAGCTGAAATGAAACGTTTCCATTCAGGAAAAGTTCAACATTAAACTCCACTTACCAGAGCTGATGTGATGCCTCACGCCCCCATTCTCCCCTTGAGCTGGTCTCCATCGATGGACTACATCTCCCAGGATGCACCATGGCAGCTCAGGTGAACGCAAATTAATGGCCACCTGACCTGAAATGAAATAATTACATTTGGATTTTCCTGATGAAACACTGAAAACATTTTGGCAAAAAATCAATATGGTCCTCTGGAAAATCTTGATTTTATGGAAAACACAATTTTCTGCTGAAAAAACATTTTGACACAAAATCCCAGACAAGGTCTAAGGGCAACCAAATGGCACATACCAGGGTGGAGTATGGAAATTTATGTCCAATGACACCAGGGCAGCCCTTTTTAGGGAAAGCTATATGGATACCCGGCACAGGAACCATGACTATGAGTGCAGGGACCATGTCTTTCCCTGGCACTTGTGGACAACATGCAAGGGAGGAAAGCTTTCTACCCCCACTGCATCACCCCTGCATCCGATGTAAAGACCAGGAGTAATGTGGCTCTTCAGACTGGGATTTTCAATACAGTATAAGAGTTTGGCACCTAAATCCCACTAAAATACAATGGGGGTTGGGCTCCTAACACCCATAGGTTCCTTCCACCCTAAATGCTAATTTCCCATCATTCATTGGATGTTTGTTTTCTTTCTGTGCTTTGCTCAGAATGAACAACAAAACTGGATTATCCATCCATTTTGTTTTTGTCACTATTCAGCTGTACTTTCCTAGAACCAAGCTGCAACATCTGAAATTGCAAACCCTGCCAGAGAACCTCAAAATCCACATGTAAAAAATCAGTTGATTTCATGAGCACGTTTCTGTTGCTATTAGGTCTGGCAAAGATTTTTTTTCTTTCACAAGCAGAAACATTGGGCTTAATCTACCTTGTTAAAGATTATTATTTTGTATGTAGTGCCAAAATTGTGCTAGGAGCACTCCAGACAGTTACAAAGACAAGATTCCTGACCCAAAGAGCTTAGTCCAAAAATATCAGTTTCCCTTTAATAATAACATACAATTCAGCAAAAAAGTCCATTTGTTTTCTTTTTGAGCTATTAGCAGATGTCATGAGTAGAAGTTTATATAACAGGGAATAGAAAAGAATA